>NC_081544.1:3241962-3250231 GCF_901000735.1 Corylus avellana | reverse complement strand
ATTGCTTTATATATTTTGGGTGATTGAATTGTTTATTGCTTCATAGTATTAATTCCGTATAAATTGTGATAAATAAGTTTTTGGAGTTGGCATAGCGTTTTTCAATTTGTATCAAAGCGGGTTCACTCTGTTTGGATTAAATTCCTGAGTGAGATCTATTGACTCCTATTTGCTATGAATACTTCTCAAGGGGAATATGATCTTATAAACTCCTTCAACAATTTGTTGAAAAAATTCACTCTTTTGAGACATCAATACACAAATTGTTTGGAAGATTTTCAAGATCTTAAACATGTGAAAGAATCTATTGTTACTAAATTGTCTGAATCACATGTTTTAATTGATTCTTTAAAATCTGAAAATCTTGTTTTAGGTTCTAAAGTTGATTTGTTAGAGAATAAATTAAAAGAGTCAGACACTCAATTGGAAAAATTCTCTAGCAATTCCCTTGAGAATATGTTGCATACTCAGAATTCTGACTGTGATAAATCTAAGTTAAGTTTTGATTATCATGTTGTTTTGTCTTCTAACAATGATTCTACTTCCAAGATAATATTTGTTAAATCAAAAAAAGTAGAAGACTCTTTGGTTAAAAGAAAAACGGCAGCTGCCTCGACCTCATAAGGTAAGAAAGTTAAGAAAATTCATATTAAACCTTGTGTATCTTACCCCAAGTATAGAGTCGTCCATCCTCCTAGGAATCTACCTCCTAAAAGGTTTATCCCTACTTGTCATCATTGTGGAAAAGTTGGTCACATTCGACCCAACTGTTTTAAATTGAAACCTCATATGCATAAAAATAAAAATTTTGTTTCTAGGAAAGAACCTTTGGGGTTATGCACCATGATGATGGGAGGTTTGTCTAAATTAGACAAGATTGAAAATGTTCACGTCTCTACACCTTATTTCAAGAAGGTTTGGGTTAGGAAGGATTATACCATTTACGCATTGGGGGGGAATGGCAGTGATCTCACCTAAAGATAAGTGAGTCAATAACATGCCTAAGAGATTGTTTTGCAAGAATATCCTTGAGCGTGTTATTTTTCTTTACTTTGCATTTTTTTTTTTTTTTTGCTTTATTGTTTATACATTGCATTGTTTTTGTTGTTCCACTTTTTATATGAAGAGTGTATACATGGTTGTTTTGAGATTCTTGTTTTGAGGCATATTCATAAAGGATTTTTCAAGAAATTCATATATCATGATCTTTGAAAAGCTTGTAGATGAGATGTTGTGTGTGGACCATCAAAATTTTTGTCTACTTGCTAATCAAATGTTCGGGAATGTGTAATGTGTTGTGAAGACCTAGAAGTAGTTATTAAACCAAATCATTATTTTGTAGTGGGACCTATAAGATGTGATAAAAGTTTAATGCTAAAGGACATTCATGTCTTGCCTGTTGTAATCTCAATTCAAGCATGTTGTTTTGTTTTGCATTGCATTTTTGTTTGTTTTGCATTTGTTTTCGTTCGTGTGCATTTCTTTTGTGAAAAATTTCAAAAAGACAAAAATATGTTACTTTGATTGTTTTCTTTTCTTTCTTTTGTCTTATGCACCTAGATAGTCCATTAATTTCTTATGTTGTTTTTTATGGATTTAATTCCTTGCGTCTTGGAATATTCTTAATATACATGAGATGAAAATTTGTGTCAATGGACTTATTTTTGTGGTTACCTAAAGCCTGAGCTTATGTGGTACATTTTGTCTATGCTTTATCTCTTGTACACATTTAAGCTGAAATTGAGGTTTTGTTTCACTTTATTTGTCAGGTCTATTAGGTAACAATATGAGGTTTTTGACTAGTCATATCCTTCAAATTGACCATATGCTAGTTGAACCTAGGGCTTAAAAATTCATGCTTTCTCTTTTGTGAAAAGCACCAAAAGTTTAAGGACACTTTCTGAAAGAAAAAAAATAATCAAGATAGTAAAACAAATAAAATAAAAAAATCATATTCCAAAAGGAATTTATTTCACTGTGTCAAACTTGTGCAAAATGTGTTACAAAGAAAAATGTATAGGATGAGAGTGGCTAGGCCCTAGTATGATAAGGTTTGACTTTTGATTTGATATACTTGTCAAAATCTTATGGTGGTGAAACTTTCTCCTCATTTTGTAAGTTGAAATTTTTTCTCTTTGGATGACTTACACACACATCACACAAGCATGGGTTGAATTGAACATTTTCTTGGCTTGGGTTAAGCAATATGAGTTTCTTGTCATTTCTAGTCTTATGTATATTTTGCATATTTGAAGCATGTTTGGGATATTCATTATGTAATATATGAGTCATTGATGTGTATGTCATGTGTGTTCATTTGACTTTTAAGGGGGAGAAACATGTTTTGGATTTCCAGTTTCTTCTTGTTAATTGAGTCATATATTGAGGGGGGGTTTTGCTGATGTTTATTTATGATCATGCATTATACGTCATTTTTTTTATCATGAGTTTTATTTATGTCTTCTTGTTCCACATATGCCTTAATGTATTTTGTGAAGTGTTTCAGGAAACATGAAGACCTTTTGTCATTCTGTGACAAAAAGGAGGAGTAAATATGGGGAAATGATGGGATTAGCTCGGCATTTTGGTTTTGTCACTGAATTGCCAAAGGGGGAGTTTGTTAGTTTTTGTGTTGGCTTAATTCAGTTTCAAAATACATAGGCTACTGTTTATGGGCTCAAACACTAATATAGAATGCTCAGAATCCAATCTTTACCGTTCATAATATAGATTCATGTGTTATGAACATCCCTGCAAAATTTCAGCTCAATCGGACCACAAACGCTCATCGATAGGAGCAGTTGATCAAGGCTGGACAACATTTCCAAAATGCTGTTTCACCCATTGCATGCCCTGTCCGGACATGCCTTTCCTGGGTCTGAACCGCATTTTCAGAAACTCTATTTTTGCTCCGCAAGGCCCTGTCTGGACAGCCCATTAACCTGTCCAGACACCCTGTAAGTTTTAGGCCCAAAAACGTGATTTTAAGTTGGTTAGGTCTAGGGTTTTGTCGGGGGTATATATACATCATTATAGCAGAGAGATTGACGAATTTTTCATCCCAGAGAGTTCGTCGGAGGCTGTGCTAAGAAAAATCATATGTGGTGAGCATTAAATTGAATCTCTTAGAGTTTTAGTTATTCTTTTGATAAATCTACAGTTGAGAAGTCCATCGGAAGGGTCCGGTAAAGGAGAATCACGTTGAAGAAGATTGTGAGCAAGAAAACGAGTTGTAGGCTTGTTGATCTTACAGAGCCAAGGTCTTGCAAAGGGTTGTAAGTGTTCCTAGTGTCTATAATCCCTGGATAATCTTTTGATAGTGATTTTCTGGGTTTGGCTGCTCTGGAGAGGTTTTACTTTTAGATCGGTTTCTAAAAGTTTTCCTCTTCGTAACCAAAATATGTGTGTCTGCCTCTTTATTGCTTTATATATTTTGGGTGATTGAATTGTTTATTGCTTCATAGTATTAATTCTGTATAAATTGTGATAAACAAGTTTTTGGAGTCGGCATAACGTTTTTCATACTCTAGCTACTTGCCTATCTAACTTATATATTTACTCAAATCTAAAATCTCAGGAAGGTGCATGTTGTCATATCATTCATACTCTCAACAGTAGAGAACGAAAGATAGCCAGCATCATGACCCAATACCGATTCAATAACATGAATTGGATTTCTTTCCAAGAGACCGTCAATTTCCTCCAAAGACCACATATCATTCATTCAATACTCTTGCTCCAAATCCTAAAAACCGCTTGATTATTGTTCAATGTTACACCACTCATCCTTTGCTTCTTTTGTCTGCTACGAACAACTTGGTGTGGCAGCAGCAACAGCCGCTTCAGTTTCTAAAACATGTAGAGTATTACTGCTCCATTCATCTTTCCCATCCTTGTTTCTTAAATTGGGGGTAACAAGTTTCATGCTTATATCTTCTTTGTAATTTGTGCCACCATAGTTTGCCGGAGTTGCTGTTAAACTGATGCTTGATGGGGTTGTTGCTGAACAAGCATCTGGAAAGTTGAGGCGGGCACGAGAACTGTACAGTGCTTTTGCAGCTTTATCATAAGACAAGACAGCATCAACAGCATTTCCAAAACTGCTAAGCCACAACCTTTTTTCCGTTGGCTCACGAATCTCAGCAACCCATTTACCCCATGTCCTCTACCTTACATCTCTGTATTTACATGATGAGTTTTTGGGTCCTCCCTTTCCTTTCATGCATCTCTTCTTCGACCCAATTTTTGGAGCTTTACGAATTGATTTGATCTCATTATTGTAAGCCTCCAGTTGGGCATTACACTCTTCCCACTTGGCGAGAGTCTCAGCAATCGATAGAGTTCGGTCTTCTCTACTTCTCTACTTCCTCTTCTTGCAAGAACATCGTGTTAGCACCTGGATCTTTGCAAAATTCTACACACAGATTGTTCAATGCTTATGCAAAGCAAAAAGGCAATAATCAATTGCAATAAAAGGTATATTAGACTTTAAGAATTAATGCAAAAAGGCAACAATCAATTGCTTTTCAATACTTATGAAAAGAAAAAAAAAAAGGCAACAAGTATCAATGGCAGAGGCGCGTGTTTCCCATGCACGTCATGGCGGCGCGTGTGGTACACGCTCGAGGGCGAAGGCACAAGGATGGAAGAGTACAGATCGTAAAAGGTGATGGAGAGGCGCATGGACGGTTGATTAGTTATTTGAACATAAAAATTTGATTAGTAATTTTATATTTAATTTTTATCTTTTTTTGGAAAGCACGTGTCAATCCTCTCCTTTCGTCCCAATATTTGGCGCTCTTCGCCTCACACTCTTCAATCTTCTCGAACAAGCGTTTGAAGCGAGGGAGAAAAAAAAAATGCGACCCCATTTTTCCCCTAGGGGGTGGCCAGTCACCACTAGGGGCTAGTCTGGGGTGGCCGAAGCCACCCCATGGCCCTTGGAGGTGGTTCGGCCACCCTCAATGGCCAAAGCATTAAAAAAAAAAAAAATGATCTAGGGTGGTTGGCCACCTCATTTTTGCCCTAGGGGGTGGCTTCTGCTACCCTAGATTGGCCGGCTCGGCCACCCCCTAGGTAAAAAATGGGGTAGCTAGCCACCCCTTATTACTATTTTTTTTTTAAAACTATAAATAATTATTAATTTAGTAGTGTGACATATGTCCCATTTGAGGCCTTAAGATTTAAGAAATCTTAAGCCTTTGATTGAATACTCTCAGTCCTAAATGGATTGAAAAGGACCTGTTTTCTATGAGATTACAATATCATGAATAACACCATGATGTTGTTACATCCATATTTGCTATGACGTTTTTTTTCAAGCAATGAGTTGCCATATCACCTTCTCGTTGGACGTGTTGCACATGCCATAAATGGAAACTATTTAGTAAAGTCTTCAAATCATCAATCATATTACCATAACTTCATGATTGTTCTATTTAGTAAAAAAATTTGAAGGAGTTTGCCTATGTTTGACTTTGAAGGAGGTGGTCAGTGGTCAGTGGTCAGTGGTCACACTAGCCCTTCCTTAGACGACCCTTTACATTCCAAATACTTGTTGAAGCATAAGATGGCCTATGTTTCAATTGTGCTTCCAAAAAATTTCCACCCAAGTAATATTAATTGAGAATAATATATTAACAATATTTGAACGTATGCCCCTCCCAAAAAAAAAAACAAAAAAACAATATATATATATTTTGAAAAAAAAAAAAAAAATTGACCATAAAAATTTGATTAGTAATTTTATATTTAACCTCTTTTTTTTTGGAAAGCACGTGTCAATCCTCTCCTTTCGTCCCAATATTTGGCGCTCTCCGCCTCACACTCTTCCTCTTCAATCTTCTTGAACAAGCATTTGAAGCGAGGGAGAGAAAAAAAGAGGGGGATGGAGAAGAGCGAAAGCACATCAGGCGACACGCCTCAGCCATGGCAGTCGTACCACACTGTCTTCACCAACGCTAAAGCAGGCACGTTTCCGTCCTTCCAATTTCCCTTTCTTTTTTGCTACTTTTATCCTTCTATTATATGTCTATTAAATTGACTAACCATTTTTCATCGTTGCCGTTGGTTTGATTTTCTTATGAAACGAATTCAATTATATCTTGGAATTATTGGTTTTTGTGTACTTTTTTTTTTCTTTTAAATATGTGATGTGTTATTTTGTGAGGATTTTAGGTATGGATGGGGTGGACAAAGAGAGAGTGCAAAGAATAGTGTATGAGATGAGCAAAGGATCTAAGTATTTCGAGAATGAGGAACGCAAGGAGGCCTTTACGAGGCGGAAACTCGAGAGCATGCGTGCTCAATGCGCGATGCTCACGGCAGCCGATATATCTAACAATCGGACGGTATTTTCACATATTTTGTTTGTGATGTAGTAAGACATGATCTTAGGCTTTGCCATGTTTTTATTAATGATGTATGAAACCTATTTATGGATAGATTAAATCTTTTTGGTTGTAAATTACAATTGCCATGAGTGCTGACTTTATTACAAATCAGAACTGTCCCTTTTTGTGCTCTGATTACAGAGTAGTGTGCAGAATTCATTTCAAGCATCCCCATTTTTCCCGCCTATGTTGGCTATGTGGGCATTCAGTTTCTGGTTTGTGGTTTATCCTATTTGCAGGTGGCTGATAGGAGAATTTTAGAGCTAGAAGCTACACGTGACTTGACGAGGATTTGGCTGCACGTAGATATGGATGCTTTTTATGCTGCTGTTGAGACATTAAGTAACCCAATGTTAAAGGGCAAGCCAATGGCCGTTGGTGGCATGTCTATGATCTCCACCGCCAATTATGAGGTTTGGGATGCTTACTGAAATCTTTAAAGGAGGTCATTAATGAAATTATGGCTATTTCATGTATACTTCTTTGTTAGTTTTGATGTTTTCGGTCTTTGGATTGACTTGCCAATCCCCTTTTAAAATTTTGATTGCCTTTATCTTCGCTTTGCTTCAGCAAGTTTTTCGTTAAACCTGATCTGATCACCCTGCAGGCACGGAGATTTGGGGTTCGTGCTGCAATGCCTGGTTTCATTGCACGTAAATTATGTCCGGAGTTAATTTTTGTTCCCGTAGATTTTAAGAAGTATACTTATTACAGTGATTTGACTAGGAAAGGTATGATGTTCTAAATTCAAGAAAGATTTGTGATGCAGCTCGTTTGTTAATTGCTGATCATTACTTTGCTTGTATTTCTCGTTGTTAGTTTTTCAGAAGTATGATCCCAACTTCATGGCTGCTAGTTTGGATGAAGCATACCTTGACATAACTAATGTCTGCAAACAAAGGGGCATTACCAGTGGAGAAGTAAGTTAGCGCATATAATTGATTTATTGCCTGTGCATGCTAGATTTTGTATTTTTTACATACCTTCATTGCGTTCATTAATAGTGACAAGCTTTTAATGTTAAACCTCTTGTTTTGGTACTCTGCCTTTGCGAAGATTGCTGAAGAACTCAGAACCTCTGTTTATGAAGAGACTGGTCTTATGTGTAGTGCTGGAGTGGGACCAAACCGCTTACTTGCTAAGGTTCTGCTGGCTATTTTCTTGATATTCTCTGTGTGTGTGTATCCTGCATGGAATCCACCATATGCCTTTTCAACACAAAAAAAATAAAAATAAAAATAAAATTGAGGCATATAGCAAATAAATAGAAGTTTGCATAATTTATTAGAGAACTTCACATTTTTTGCAATAAGGCAAGTCATTTTATTTCATGGGGAAGTTCATTGCCACGAATAGATATTAGGTATATCTACCATAAAATATTTTATTTTAGGTTTGGTGTAAAAGATGGAAGGCTTTTCTTTGCATCTTGAGGGAAGAATTCAACTTTTGGTGGCTGGAAAAATGGTTTTGATAGCATGCTTCCCATTGTATTCAAGTCAAACTACATGCATTGCTTATAGCACAAAACTAGGCCTGCCTATGAAATATAGAGTAGACTGCTTTGAAGTCAAGAATCAAATTGTTTGGAGGTTAAGAAAAGCTGTGATGAGAAGCTTATTGGGGAAGAAAGATAAAAATGAGAATATATGAAAAATTTCAGGAACAGCCCTAAATTCAATCGTAAGATGAGGTTTTGGGGTATATAGTTTAAGATGTGCTTTCTGGAGGTGGCAGAATATTGCTGCCATGTTATGAGTTCTTAAGAATAATACAGAATCACATTATGTGCCCACAGTGTGGTGGTATGCTAGTTAGTAAAACCATAAAATAGGGGAAATCAAATCAAGGACAAGCTTAACATCTGCAATAACTGA
>NC_081544.1:3237766-3241862 GCF_901000735.1 Corylus avellana | reverse complement strand
ATATGTGATATGTTGAAATATTGTTAATATATTATTCTCAATCAATATTACTTGGGTGGAAATTTTTTGGAAGCACAATTGAAACATAGGCCATCTTATGCTTCAACAAGTATTTGGAATGTAAAGGGTCTTCTACGGAAGGGCTGGTGTGACCACCTCCTTCAAAGTCAAACATAGGCCAACTCCTTCAAAATTTTTTACTAAATAGAACAATCATGAAGTTATGGTAATATGATTGATGATTTGAAGACTTTACTAAATAGTTTCATTTATGGCATGTGCAACGCGTAAAATGAGAAGGTTATATGGCAACTCATTGCTTGACAAAAAGCGACTCTCCAACAATTATCATAGCAAATATGGATGTAACAATATCCCGATGTTATTCATGATATTGTAATCTCAGGAAACAAATCTTTTCCAATTCATTTGAGACTAAAGAGTATTCAGTCAAAGGCTAAGATTTCTTTTTAAAAATCTTAAGGCCCCAAATGGGGCACATGTTTCACTGCTAAAATAATAATAAAATATTATTTATAGTTTTAAATTTTTTTTTTTATTAAAAAAAAAGATGGCTGAACACCCCATTTTTGACCTAGGGGAGTGGCAGAGCTAGCTACTGATAGCCGGCCAATTTAGTGGTGGCCGTGGCCAATTCTGGGCAAAATGGGGTGGCCCTATCACTTTTTTTTTTTTTTTTAATGATTTGGCCCTCGAGCCACCCCCAAAGGCCATGGGGTGGCCTAAGGCAAAAATGGGGTCGCACTCTCTTCTCCTTCTTTTCTTTTTTTTTTCCTCACTTCAAATGCTTGTTTGAGGAGATTGAAAAGGGGGAGTATGAGGCGGAGAGTGCCAAATATTGGGACGAAATGAGAGGAGTGACATGTGCTTTCCAATATATATATATATATATATATATATATATATATATATATATACTAAACAAATTTTTATGTTCAAATTACTAATCAACCGTCCATGCGCCTCTCCATCATCTTCTACAGTCTGTACTCTTCCATCCTCATGCCTACGCCCTCGTGCGTGTACCACACACGCTGCCATGACGCGTGTGGGAAACCCGCGCCTCCACCACTGATACTTGTTGCCTCTTTTTTTTCACTAGTATTGAAAAGCAATTGATTGTTGCCTTTTTACATTAATTCTTAAAGTCTAATATACCTTTTATTGCAATTGATTATTGCATTTTTGCTTTGCATTAGCATTGAACAATTTGTGTGTAGAATTTTGAAAAGATCCATGTGCTGACTCGATGTTCTTGCAAGAAGAGGAAGTAAAGAAGTAGAGAAGACCGAACTCTATCGATTGTTGAGACCCTCGCCAAGTGGGAAGAGCGTAATGCCTAGCTGGAGTGTTGCAATAATGAGATCAAATTAGTTCGTAAAGCTCCAGAAATTGGATCAAAGAAGGGATGCATGAAAGGAAAGGGAAGACCCGAAAACTCATCATTTAAATACAGAGATGTAAGGCATAGGACATGGGGTAAATGGGTTGCTGAGATTCGTGAGCCAAAGGGGAAAAGGCTGTGGCTTGGCAATTTTGAAAATGTTGTTGATCTTGCCTTGTCTTACGATAAAGCTGCAAGAGCAATGTAGAGTTCTCGTGCCTGCCTTAACTTTCTAGATGATTGTTCAGCAACAACCCCATCAAGCATCTGTTTAACAGCAACTCCGGTAAGTTATGGTTGCACAAATTACTCTGAAGATATAAGCATGAAGTTTGTTACCCCGAATTTAAGAAACGAGGATGGGGAATATGAATTGAGCAGTAATACTCTGCATGCTGCAGAAACTGAAGCGGCTGCTGCTGCTGCCACACCAAGTTGTTCACAGCAGACAAAAGAAGTAAAGGATGAGTGGTGTAACATTGAACAACAATCAAGCGGTTTTTAGGATTTGGAACAAGAGTATTCAATGAATGATATGTGGTCTTTGGAGGAAATTGACGCTCTATTGGAAAGAAATCCAATCCATGATATTGAATCGGTATTGGGTCATGATGTTGGCTATCTTTCGTTCTCTGCCGTTAAGAGTATGAATGATATGACAGTAGACGCCTTCCTGAGTATTTAGGTTTGAGTAAATATATAAGTGAGATAGGAAGGCAGTTGGAGTATTAGAATTATTTTGGATTATGAGGGAGATAGATATGCAGTATTGCATACTCGGATTGCTAACTGAGCTGATTCTTTAAGGGTTTTAGATTGGGGAATTGGCTTCATTTTTTGTATAACAATTGAGCATAGAATTATAATTCTCTTTCCTTAATACTTTCGCTCCAAAGTTCTTCCTCTTCGCACCCCTCCCCCACCCATACCCTATGTGCCCCCCACCAGCAGATCTACAACTTTTTTGTTTGAGTTTTTGAGCTTAAATCTAGTGCTTTCTTGTTTGATTTTTTGAGCTCAGATCTACTGCTATCTAACAATCACAACTGCCCACGCGCCTTTCCATCACCTTCTACTGTCTGTACTCTTCCATCCTCTTGCCTCTACCCTTGCGCATGTACCACACGCGCTGCCATGACGCGTATGGGAAACACACGCCTCCGCCGTTGATACTTGTTGCCTTTTTCTTTTCACTAGTATTGAAAAGCAATTGATTGTTGCCTTTTTGCATTGATTCTTTAAGTCTCGTATACCTTTTACTGCAATTGATTATTGTCATTTTGCTTTGCATTAGCATTAAACAATCTGTGTGTAGAATTTTACAAACATTCAGGTGCTGACTCGATGTTCTTGCAAGAAGAAGAAGTCTTGAAGTAAAGAAGACCGAACTCTATCGGTTGCTAAGAGCCTCACCAAGTGGGAAAAGAGTAATGCCCAACTGGAGTCTTGCAATAATGAGATCAAATCAATTTATAAAGCTCCAGGAATTGGGCCGAAGAAGGGATGTATGAAAGGAAAGGGAGGACCCGAAAACTCATCATGTAAATATAGAGGTGTTAGGTAGAGGACAAGGGGCAAATGGGTTGCTGAGATTCGTGAGCCAAAGGAAAAAAGGATGTGGCTTGGCAGTTTTGAAAATGCTATTGATGCTGCCTTGTCTTACGATAAAGCCACAAGAGGAATGTACAGTTTTCGTGCCCGCCTCAACTTTCTAGATGATTGATCAGCAACAACCCCATCAAGCACGTGTTTAACAGCAACTCCTGCAAGCTCTGGTTGCATAAATTATTCTGAAGATATAAACATGAAGCTTGTTACCCCCAATTTAAGAAACGAGGATGGGGAAGATGAATGAAGCAGTAATACTCTGCATGCTGCAGAAACTAAAGCGGCTGCTGCTGTTGCCACACCAAGTAGTTCGCAGTAGGTAGAAGAAGCAAATGATAAGTGGTGTAACATTGAACAAGAATCAAGCGGTTTTAAGGATTTGGGACAAGAGTATTCAACGAATGATATGTGATATTTGGAGGAAATTAACGCTCTCTTGGAAAGAAATTCAATCCATGATATTGAATCAGTATTGGGTCATGATACTGGCTATCTTTAGTTCTTTGTGGTTGAGTGTATGAATGATATGACAGTAGACGCCTTCCTGAGTTTTTAGGTTTGAGTAAATATATAAGTTAGATAGACAGGTAGCTAGAGTATTAGAATTATTTTGGATTATTAGGGAGATAGATATGCAGACTTAGATTGCTGACGGAGCTAATTCGTTAAGGGTTTTAGATTGTGGAATTGGCTTTATTTGTTGTATAACAATTGAGCGTAGAATTAGAATTTTCTTTCCTTAATACTCCCGCTCCAAAGTTCTTCCTCTTCGCCCCCTTCCCCCACCCATACCCTATGTGCCCCCCATCGGCTACTGATTGAAGTCAGATCTACTACTTTTTTGTTTGAGTTTTTGAGCTTAGATCTACTGCTTTTTTGTTTGAGTTTTTGAGCTCAGATCTACTGCTATCTATCAATCACAACCGTCCACGCGCCTCTCCATCACCTTCTATCGTCTATACTATTCCATCCTCTCGCCTCTGCCCTCGCGTGTGTACCACATGCGCCGCCATGACGCACATGGGAAACACGCGCCTCCACCATTGATACTTGTTGCATTTTTTTCTTTTCACTAGTATTAAA
>NC_081544.1:3190997-3237533 GCF_901000735.1 Corylus avellana | reverse complement strand
GTATTGAAAAACAATTGATTGTTGCCTTTTTGCATTGATTCTTAAAGTCTTATATACCTTTTTATTGCAATTGATTATTGCCTTTTTGTTTTGTATTAGCATTGAACAATTTGTGTGTAGAATTTTGCTAAGATCCAGGTGCTGATTCGATGTTCTTGTAGGAAGAGGAAGTCTAGAAGTAGAGAAGACCGAACTCTATCGGTTGTTGAGACCCTTGCCAAGTGGGAAGAGCGTAATGCCTAGATGAAGTCTTGCAATAATGAGATCAAACTAGTTCGTAAAGCTCTAGGAATTTGGTCGAAGAAGGGATGCATGAAAGAAAATGGAGGACTCGAAAACTCATCATATAAATACAAAGGTATTAGGCAGAGGACAAGGGGTAGATGCGTTGTTGAGATTTGTAAGCCAAAGGGAAAAATGCTATGTCTTGTCAGTTTTGAAAATGTTGTTGATGCTGCCTTGTCTTACGATAAAGCTGAAAGAACAATATACGATTCTCGTGCTCGCCTCAACTTTCTAGATGATTGTTCAGCAACAACCCCATCAAGCATTTGTTTAGCAGCAATTCTGAGAAGCTCTGGTTGCACAAATTACTTTGAAGATATAAGCATGAAGCTTGTTACTCCAAATTTAAAAAACGAGAATGGGAAAGATGAATGGAGCAGTAACACTCTGCATGCTGCAGAAATTGAAGCTGCTACTGTTGCCACACTAAGTAGTACGCAGTAGGTAGAAGAAGCAAAGGATGAGTGGTGTAACATTGAACAAGAATCAAACGGTTTTTGGGATTTGGGAGAAGAATATTCAACGAATGAAATGTGGTATTTAGATGAAATTGACGGAAAGCGTCAATTGTCATAACAAATATGATTGATTGATGATTTGAATGCTTTACTAAATAGTTTCCATTTATGGCATGTGTAACACATCAAACGAGAAGGTGATATGGCAACTCATTGCTTGACAAAAAGCGGCTCTCCAACAATTGTCATAGCAAATATGGATGTAACAATATCTTGATGTTATTTATGATATTGTAATCTCATAAGAAACAGATCCTCTTCAGTTCATTTAGGATTGGAAAGTATCAAGTTAAAGGCTAAGATTTCTTCTCAAATATCCTAATGCCCCAAACGGGACACCTGTCCCACTACTAAAATAATAATAAAATATTATTTATAGTTTTAAAAAATTAAAAAACAAAATAATAAAAAAAAAATAAAGGGTGGCGGAGTCGACCGGTCTAGGGTGGCCAGCCACCCTAGATCAATTTTTATTATTTTTCTTGATTTGGCCCTTGGGGGTGGCCGAAACTCCCCCAAGGGCCATGGGGTGGCCGAAGTCACCCCAAACCGGCTGATTTGGGTGGCTTCCAGTGGTGGCCAGCCACCCCCTAGGGCAAAAATTGGGTGGCTAGCCACCCTAGATCAAATTTTTATTTTTTTGATTTGGCCCTCGGCCACCCCCAAGGGCAATGGGGTGTCCAGCCACCCTAGATCAAATTTTTTTTTTAAAAAAAAAAATTGTTCCGCCACCCCATTTTTTTTAAAAAAAAAATTTAACTATAAATAATATTTTAGTAGTGGAACATATGTCCCAGTTGGGGTCTTAGAATTTCTGAAAAGAAATTTTAGCCTTTAACTGAATACTTTTCAATCCATTTTGGACGGGAGAGGATCGGTTTCCAATATCATAGAGTGTTTATCTTTTAAAAGTCTAATGAAATCATTAAATTTTCACTAATAAAATAAAATATTATTCTCCACTAATCTGTTTTTTTCTTTTTGGTAAAATAAATTATTATAAGTATGATTTAATTAGTCGTATACTAAAATCAACACATGAACTCGTAACAACAACAAACTAAAATCAACAGCATCTCATAGTAAGTATTAATATATAAAATATCGAAGAAATAAGGAATGATAAAACCAATAAGCAAAAGAATAGAAATGATGAAAGAAAATAACAGAAAAAAGAAGTATACAAAAAGTGGGTCGTGCTATACTTTAAAATTTTAAACATGTTAAGGCACTTTCTTTTATTTTTTTTTTAATCTAAACGTTTATAGCATGTTAAATGGCCTCCTCTTATTTTATTTTTCTTGAGGCTTTTGATTTTTTTTTTTTTGTTGTTGATAAATTTAATATAAAAGGTATTTTAGGCCTTTAATAAATTATGAACTTTAAAGTAGTAGCCTAATGAATTAGGATCATCTCCATTTTATTTGAACTAGTTAATATCCCGTTACTTATAGTGGATGGGTATTTTTGTCTACTCAAAAAGTGAAAAGACAAAAATACATATTTACTATAACTAATTAGATATTATTCAGTTCATTTGAACTGAAGAGAATTTGTTCCTAGTCTTAATTGGAGTAGCCATTACGCCGGACCTCACTAATAGCTACGGCAGTCAGGGATTGGGTATGAGGAAGAAGAGAAAAGTTGTGACCAAGTCAAAAGTGAGTTATTACTTATAAAAGAAAAAAAAAGGGTTAAATTCATTTTACTTCTTAATTCAGAGATTTTTCAATTCGAATTCTAATGTTTAAAAATTGGTAATATACCCCCTTAATATTTCAAAAATTTTCAATTCAGACCCTTTGTTACTAATTTCGGTCTAATTAGACGGAAATCATAAGTTTTAATGGGAGTACTTACGTAATTTCATAGGTTTTAATGATGACAAAATTGAAATAGAAGACATCAAAGTCCCATGTGAAACGCACATGAGATGATTTTCGTCCAATTAGACGGAAGTTAGTAACGGAGAGAGTATGAATTAAAATTTTTTGAAACATTAGGGGATACATTGCCAATTTTTAAATATTAAGGTTTGAATTGAAAAATCTCTAAAATTTTGGGGGTAAAGTGAATTTTTTCAAAAAAATAAAAAAAATAAATAATGAGTTATTGAGTGCGGATAGAATCAAATGTTTTGTTTTATTTGAGATTCTCATATTACAATGGCACAATCTACTAATCGTATGTTTGAGAAATTTGGAGGCAAGTCCTTATCAATAATAAAATATAATAAATATTTAGGTGATAAAGATAACAATGTTAACGTGCCAAATCCTTAATATTTTATTTGAAAATGATTTGAGAAAACTTGATATATAAGGAATAATGATAGAAATTATATTTTTTATTCAATAATTAATTTAGGAAAAATTTCATAAAGGCTCTTTAAATTTTCATACCTTTTGAGAAAACCTCTCAAATTTCAAAAACTCTTAATTTTACCCATTAAATTTTTAATTTGATGCAATCTACCCATCCATTAGGGTTTGAGTTAAACATATATAAAAATGGATGAAATTATCTTATACCCCTAGAACTTTTATAAAATTTAATTTTACCTTTAATTTCACATTAAAATTTAAAAAAATACAAAAAGGTGAGGGTATCTTAGTATTTTTCTTTTTCATAGCATTCGTTAGGATTTAATGTCAAATCCCAAGGGAAGAAGTAGATTCCATTAAATTAAAAGTTCGAGAGGTAAAATTGTGAGTTTTTGAACTTTGAGAGATTTTCTCAAAACACATAAAAGTTTAAGGAACCTTTGTGAAGTTAACTCATTAATTTACAATATTTACCGGATAATTCAAAGACACCCTTTTAAGAGTTGGTTGAGAGTATCACATTGAGATAAATAATTAAGGGTGCGTTTGTTACACGATTTTGATATGATACTATTCATCTCACTTTTTCATTTTTTCAACATTCTCTTACTTTTTATATCACATCATTAACTTTTTATTGGTATTCAAATAAAAAAATAACTACAAAATAAATTTTTTTTATTTTTCTATACAAAACATTATTACTTTTTCACTTAAAAAAAAAAAAAAATTCATACTTTTTTTTATATCAATCAATTTTTGCTATACTATCGGACTAATATTTTTTTTTTTTAAAAGACGAAATTTTTTTAACAAACACAAATATTTGATTTATCCTATTGATGCTCACTCTTAACACCCTGTTTGTTTTGAACATTGTCATCCAGTCTCTCCTCTTTCTTCTCCCCTTCTCCATCTCTCTTCTCTTGCCAAACGCGGCATAAACGAAAGCTAATCCAATTTTCAATCTATCGTTCTATTGACCCCATCTTAACCGTTCGACAAGGCAAACAGGCGTCACTCTTTCCCCCACACTTTCAAGAAAAGAAAAGAAGATAAGATATAAAATAAAATAAAATAAAATAAAAATATTTGTTGAGTTTCCGCACGAAACAAAACCGTCAAGTTAGTCTGCGTTTTCTTCCTGAAACCTCTCAACCTCATATAAAGCAAAACGCTTTTGAACTCTCTCTCTCTCTCTCTCTCTCTGCTTTTCTCCGAAGCTTACACTTCAACTTCGCTCGCAAATTCTACGCTCTCTCCCCCACGTTTCCTCGAAGCATTCAGTAGCCTTCCCATCTATCTCCCCTCTCTCAGTCTCTCTATAAGCGCTTAAATTTTGCTTTTCGTTTTGAGAGGAATCGGAGAGGGTTACAGGGAAGGAGAGGCGTAGGCGATCTCAGTGCATGACGAGCGCGTCGGAGCTATTTTACACCCGGAGGTCTCGCTTGGGCCGGAGCAGCCCGGATCTAGGGTTCGATCGGAGTTCTCAATATAGCCACGGTTCTCGTCGCCATCATTGCGATCCTCTCGTTCCTCATCATCATCATCATCGACGTGATTTGGGTGGCGGCGATCCTCTCCGGCGGTCTTTGCACTCGTCGCATCACGCGGTAAAAATCCATTGGTTTTACAGCTTTTCTCTCTTTGGTTGATCAGAAAATGGAGTACCAAAGCAAAGAAAGAATATATATTTCAAGTTTGGGGATTTCTATTTCTATATTATTTCATTCTTTAAGTTGAATGTAATTTAGATATAAATTTAGCTAATTAGGCTCGGTTCGTTGGAAATTATTTCCTTTCACAGTTGAAACATATATGTACGAGTCATATGTATGTGTGTATAATTGTATCTGGTTTAGTGGAGGTGGAGCTTGTATTCCATTTTTCTTTCTGTGTTCCAAATTTTGAGAAACTAGAGGCCTTGAATTTCTTTTCATTTTATTATCATTCGGGTTTTAGCTGATTTATGAGGATTTGATCTTTTTATAAGTAATTCAAATTTTATTTGACGCGCATCAGCGGGTAGTATAAAGGAGAGACACCCAACTAGCTAAAAGAGGAAGAAGACAAATCTAAACATTCTAGAAAATTAGAAAAGCGAGAACTATTGTGGGCAACCATCCAAACATAAAGAGACTTAAACATGATAGCCTTCAACTCTATGAGGATTTGATCTTGAACTGATGTTCCTTGAGATTTTTTTTTGTTCAAATGTGATAAGTTCACTTTACGGTTGTGTTAAGATGTTATAATTTGATATAAAAATTGGGTAGATATTGCTCATATATTGCGTCTAAGCTAAGCATGAATCTAAACTAGGGTAGACATTGCTAGGGTATTCAGAAATACTTTGTCATAACAGTGTTTGTGTTTGCGTCTGTGGTAAAAGCTTAAAGTTGAAAATCAATATTTGTCTAGTGGTTGAGTACGTGGAGTTTCATGCTATCATTTCCCCTCATTTGTATATTCTCTTGCCTTGCTAAGGAGCGTGCATCAGTTCGACTTGACCAAAGTACAAGTCAGCTTGTTTCAAGCAACAGTGCCAACACAGAAAATTTAAGTAGGCCAAGATTAAGTGAGAATGAAAGGCTTCCTGGGGCTGTGCTACTTGCAAGGGAAAGGCTTCTGGAGAGGTTGAGAGGGGTGCCTCTTTCTGGAAACAGGTCAGTGCTTACTACCATGTGCATGCTTGTACTTTTTCTAGAGTGAGTTTGGATATCCAATTAAGATTCTTTTGGTAAGTAGCAAATTTCATTAAAAAGGCGCAATAAGGGCACAACCCTTGTACATGGGATGTCTATGAAAGAGACATTAGAAAAGGAAAGCTAGCATCTTAAATTGATAAGATCAAAGAATTCCTACAAATAAGAAAAGAGAATAAAGTGGTTACCGCCGCCCTGTCATAAAGAGACCTCAGGAATAACTGAATAAGAGCTTCATCCTCATTACCAGTAACTCACATCCCTCAAAAGTGAAATTCTACCAACATTAGCTTGGCATTGGAAATCAATGTTTTTCAACACCCGAAGGTAGCCGCACAAGCCTAAGAGAGAGTGTTGGGGGTGCTGGTTCCTTCATTATTTTAGCAAAAGTTCCTGCAGCGCGAGCTAATCCATTATTTTCTCTTCAAAGACACCACATTAAATACAAAAAGAATTACTATCCAATTATCACTGTTTCAGTGTTTATGTTGTTTCTAGCAGTGCAATAATTCATCCACCATTCCATGCATCACCCACGTAACCCCTAACAAACAAAACACAAGATTCCACATTCCCGTAGCAATGTCACAATGAAGAATTTGATGTTCCACCGTCTTCCTATTTGATTTGCGCAGGCAACACCAATCTACAATGAAAATTTATTAGGCATTATGCTTAACTTTCATGCCAAATTGTCATTGTACATCTGCACAATAAAGAGATTGGATTCATCAATGCTACTGGTGACTAAAATATGAAAGTTTTGCATTTATGAATATTCTGATCACAGATTTGCAATTCTTGCTGGATCCAATTTTTTCTTTATCTGGCTCCAGTTTTAATAGATAGACTCGTATCTGTAGAAGCAAAGTACGCTATATGATAAACCCATTTAATCAGAAACATTCTCTACTTTCTTGCAATCAATCATCCTGCACATTAAGCATGTGATTTAAATGTCTTATGGAAAAAGTAATTATGAACTGTAGGAATTGCGTAATGTTACTCGTATTATTTTGTCAAACTGATAGATTTTCTTTTTGACTTGTGCTTAAGCCAATTCAGTCCTATCACTGTTATTGTCCTGAATTGGGTAAGTGATGCAATGAGATAATTAAGAAATTAGCTCTTACCAGAGTTCCTGAGTTCAGCTGATCTTTGGCCGTCATAAGACGGACGGCTGAGATTGTGGCAGTACAGTTAAATTGGTTCATTGATATTTTCTTTAAAAATATATCTCATTTCAAAATAAAAAATAAAAAATTATGCGAGATTAAAATGCTGCAGCCTTTACATGGTACTATGGTCTAGGCTACTTCTGAAACTATTTTTGAATGCAAAGATCTGTCTCCCCTCTCATTGGTTTAAAATAATAGTTCTCTGTTTTGTTTGGATTTTTATTTAGGGGAAGCAGCAGACCATCACCTTACATTTATCACAGCGAACCAATGCTTGAAGAAGATATAAGAGGGCTGTTTGATATTGTTCGGGACACAGGGACTCGAATCTCGACAGGTCAGTCTGAAAGCTCAACCATTACTGAGTTGACCTCCCAAATCGAGAGGCTGCAACTATTGCAAGAACCAAAGAAGAAGCCACCCGGTCTCACTCAAGAAGCCCTGGACTGTTTGCGCCTGGAGGTTTTTAGCAGCACCGTTGAAGGAGTGGCGCCAAACGCTTCACAGGATTGTAGTATATGTTTGGAGACTCTCTTGGAAGGAGATGAGCTTATACGCTTGCCTTGTGGGCATAGATTTCACTCTGCCTGCTTGGATCCCTGGGTTCGAACCTGCGGAGACTGCCCGTATTGCCGTAGAGGTATAGTTGTAAACAGTCACAGAGCAATGAAGACGACGTAAATTTCACTCGGGTGTTTTTGTATTTCCTGGATTTCTTAATGGTCGTGAAAGTTTTGGTATTTTGACTAAATTATATATGATTTGTATCTACTGTTTTGTTGTACACGGGGAAAATTTCCTGAGTTTTGAATCCTTGTTTTTATATACATACTCAAGTAAAAATGTTTCATTTGTTGAATGTGAAGTTGGAATTCTTGTTTATGTACTTTCCCTGTCTTGTAGAATAAGAGGGTAAACTGTTGATACATGGAGAACTAAAGATTTAAATGCACAATTTTTAAATTATGGTCATGATAATAATATTATGTATTTAATTTGAAATGGGGAAGATTCTTGTTCAGTGGACCTTGGGCATGAGTTAAAAGTCAATTAATCGTCCTCACTTCCTATGGTTAAGTGGGTTAAGAGTAAGAAAGATTACAACAATAATTTGGAATTCAACAGTTACAGAGAAATGCTTCGGTTATAAATTGAAAAACATTTTAAAAAGCATGAGATTATCAGTCATGACTATGAATTCTAAAAATGTTAAAAGCAAAATCCATTCATTTGACCTAAAAGACGAATACTAAATTAACTTGAAAAATCTGGTTATAAAAATAACAAGTCAAGTAAAAAGAAATTGGAATTGTGCCAACTAAAAATAAAAAATAAAAACATTTCCTCCAAACCACCCTTTGCAAATTTATTTTTATTTACATTAATAATACATAAAAGACAGTTTCATAACACAGATTTGGGGTGTAGTGTATTATTTATTTATTTTTTCTTCTTATTTTTATTTATTTATTATCTATTTATTTTGTTTGGGCTTTGTTTTACGGAAACAAAGGTCCATAGTCCTTCGTGTGAAGTTTAGAGAAGCTCCAAACCCGGCCCGCTGGTTCAAGATTGGCATTGACGGCACAACTCGGAACCTTGTTCGGGTTCCTTTTTGGAGAATCGGAAGAGCAGCAGAGAGAGGCAGAGTCAGAACGTGGCGACGATGGAACACAGTGAAAAAGGAAAAGAAGCAAAGCACCACGACGAAGAAGAAGATGAGGAAGAAGAGCGACAAGAAGTACAAGAAATATGGAGTTGGGGAGCAGGAACGGAGGGGCAGCTGGGCACGGGCAGGCTAGAGGACGAGCACCTCCCTCAGCTGCTTCACCTTCCTTCTATGGCCTCCGCCGGACCCATTTCTTTGCTCTCCTGTGGCGGCGCTCACGTTATTGCCTTGACCTCCGGTGCCACCCTCCTTTCCTTTTCTCTTTGTTTTTCTCCGTCTAAAAAAAACCCATGATCTTTCTTCTTCTTCTTCTTCTTCTTCTTCTTCTAATTCATGCATTTAATTTCCTTACTTTTTTTTTGAATTACAATTGGGTAACTGTTTTTCAATACACTTTGTAGGTGGTAGGGTACTGACATGGGGAAGGGGTACATCTGGCCAACTAGGCCATGGTGATATGGTTAATAGCTTGTATCCCAAGCTTGTCACTTCCTTGCAGGCTTACTTCATATCCCATGTTTCTGCTGGATGGAGCCACTCTGGATTTGTTTCAGGTGGGTGGGAGGTGATTTTGGAATCCCAGTATTTTCTCATTGATAGTTGTTGTTAATTTATAATTTCAGATAGTGGGTGTCTTTTGATTTTGGAATCCCAAGATTTTCTCATTGATATTTGTTGTTGATTTATAATTTCAGATACTGGGTATCTTTTTACCTGCGGGGATGGGTCGTTTGGTCAGCTTGGGCATGGGGACTACAGTTCACATTGCTCTCCTGTAAGAGTCTCATTCTTTGTTACTAAGCATGTTGAACAGATAGCATGTGGTATGCGCCATTCGCTTGTGTTGTTGAAAGGTAAATTTGCGTGGTAAATCTGGTGTCTCTACTGGTATTAACAGGCTGTTATAGCCTACAGATACTGTTTCAATAGGATGCACCATATATGTTCCTGCGATATGCTTAAAGAATTGTGTTTCTTGTCATTTATGCAACAAAGAAATCAGAGATGGATAAACAGAAAGGACGCATTTCATCAAGAGTTTCTGTGCTTTGACGATTCCCTTGAGCTAGTGTATGATAGATGTATAGAAAAGAAAAATTGATTGATTGCTGAAAAATAGAACGAGGACGATGGTGATGCTCTAGAGGCAGAGCTTTGAAAAAGACAGTTTTCTGTTTTTTTTTTTTAGTGGAATTGATATTTCTAAAGAACTTTAAAGAATAATGGGAAGGAATAATCTTACTCTGATGGACACAAGCTATATCCATGGAGTAGAACTCCCTAGCTAAAGTAAAGTATAAACCTGATACTCTCATCTAGTTCAAGCTTTGATCACTAAGATCAATGTGATGCAGGTTCTTCAGGATTTCGAACTTATGCATTTGGGTCTGGGAAGCGTGGTCAACTAGGCATCTCCAACGATAAGATCAAATCGGTTAGTCTTCCTGAAGTAACTCATGGATTGGAGGATGTCAGAATCGTTAGCATAACTGCAAATGGAGATCATAGTGCAGCATTATCTGGTGAGTACATCCAATTTTCTCTTGCTTGATATGGCAAACAAGGCGGAATATAAATTTGTACATTTTTCTAGATCATCAAATCAGCTGAAAAATTTAAATGCGATGGTCCAAATTTTTGACCCAATGCAGAGTCTGGTGAACTGGTGAAGCTTATAATTTAGCATCAGTTGATGTACATCTTTTGGCCAATTTAGCATGGATCTACTCTACCCTCTAATTTGTTGTTGTTGCTGTGTTGTGTCAGTTGATGGACATCTTTACACTTGGGGAAGAGGGTTCAGTGGCACTCCAGATGCTCACTTTCCTCAGTGTTTACTTTCGTCTTTCTTGTTTACCAGAGCAGCTCTTGGATGGAACCATGCTCTAGCATTGACTAGTATGTAAATACATTTCCTTTTCCTCCTCTGTCTCTCTATATTTAGTTTTTCTTTGTTTTTGTCTTTAGTGAAATAGCAGTGTTAGTCCTTTGGCATCTTAAACAGGTGATGGGGAAGTTTTTATGCTCGGTGGCAGCTACCATGGAGTCCTTGGTGATCTTGAGAAAATGAGCCCAAAACAATTACCTGGTATGACATCTAAGTAGTTGGGAGCATCTGGTTGTTCTAGTAACTTGTTTATCACTATACCTGCCCCATAAACCAGAACCGTCTGGTTAATGGGTACATAGCTGAAGCTTGATAGTTCAGATGATAGTAAACTGCAATTGCTTTACCTCTTAAGCTCTTCAGTCTTTACTGCCAATAAGCGCTCAATTACTTGTGTGTTTCCTTATGCTCACAGATCCCAGAGGTGCTATCCTGGAGAAGGTCTCTGGTCTTGATGCTTTAAAAATTGTGCATGTTGCAGCTGGAGCTGAGCACTCTGCAGTGGTAACAGGCAAGATTCTTTTAATCTCTATAGTTTCATCTCTATTTTTTGGTCAGTTGCTGATTCATATTTCTATATAATTGTGGTTGCAGAGAATGAAGAAATAAAAACATGGGGTTGGGGTGAACATGGTCAACTTGGCTTGGGGAATACATGTGATCAAACTAGCCCCCAAGCAGTGAGCTTAAGTAACAATCCCAAAGAAACTGCCACATTCAAAGTTTTTTGTGGTAGTGGGTTTACATATGCCATACAGAATCCTTGTGTATAATCATCCAATGCTTAACTTTTTTTGCATGAGATTCACATTGCATTCACATTTTTTTTTTACAAGTCATATGAATTTGAAAAAAAATGATTATCATTTGGTGTGTTGATTTTAGAAGCCACATTATTTTTGAAATGACACAAGAGGAATTTCCAGAATTACTCGTGTTACATATACTAATCCTCTGATAAGTGAATCATGAGCCACCCGGTCTCTGTTTACAAAGAGGCAAAGAAAGAAAGAAAAGGCCTGGCTTCATGCACTACTACTGTCTTTACGATGATGAAATATTCATACATATTACTCTACTCCTTCTCCGTCCTCTGCAAAAATAGCATGATAATTTACATGTTTTGTCAAGGTTAAGTATCTCAAAAGCACCATAAACTTGTGTTTTTTATCTTTGTAAACAGAAAAAGGTTTGTACTAGCAGAGAAAGCTGAAAATCCTGTAATATGGCAATTGAGATGCAATCTAGGAAAAAGGATGATCTCAGTCGGTTTTTCTAAATGAACAATGCCATTCTTTAGAACTTAATCCTATAAATTCCTGAACTAATAAACTAAACACAATTTCATAGCAGAGAAAATATAATTGCAGGCAGAAATGTGTATAGTTTTTTCTTGACAAATGCAAAAAGCCTGCACAATTCATTCACATCTCTGAGACTAAATTCAAATTAGATAAAAATAAAGGGCTATCTATTTATGATTTTTCCCCAAAAAAAAAAAATAAAAAATCTTTTTGGGAAATGCCAAAATATTACCCTATTATTATTATTATTTTAATTAAAAAGGTTGGAGGGGGAGGCCAATTATAGTTATCCTACTTGAGCGTAACTATAGTAATACCAACCCGCGGGACGCCGCTCAGGAGGGGCTTAGACGGTAGGAACCGCAGACATTTCCTCAAGACCGACCGGGTCGTACCCAGGGCCGGCTCAACATATCTTGGGGCCTTAGGCAAAACTTTGAACTTGGGCCTAATTTTTTTTTTTTTTTTAAGTAACAAATTTTTTTTTTTTTTTTTTTTAATTCAATCTTTTCTTTTTTTAAAGTAACATATATATATATATATATATATATATATATATATATAGCAATAGATTTAGATACATCAATAACATTTTCATTATCTTCTAATTCTTTTTGATGAGTTTCTTGTTCATTTATGAGTTTTTCACCTAAAATATCCTCAATATTTTGTTTATTGCTAATAACAAATTTATTTAGAGCTCATTTTTGAGATTCAATCAATTTGTCTTTTCTTTTTTTCTTTTTTTTCTTTTTTTGTTTTAAGTTTTTCATATCCAGATGCATATTTTCTAGTAGACATGTTTAATTAAAAATACTAACAAATTAAACAAACACGATTTATCAAAAAAAAAATTATGACTATAATAAAATAAATGACAAAAATAGAACAATAAAACCTGATTTGGCAAAGGAATTATGAAGCAGTTCTTGGAGATAGGACAAGAGACTTAGTCACTCGGAGTCGGAGAGGAAGAGAAAATGATGAGATAGGCAGAGAAGAAAAACTCAGAAAAGAGCAAGCAAAGAGGAGAGGTAAAGTGGAAAATATAGAGACTGATATTTAAAATGCCCATGGTTGACAGCAGTTTATATTTTTGGCTCTTGACTTTCCCTAGATGGCTAAATAATAAATAGAAAATAAATGGTAATATTTTATTTATAACGTTTATATTTTCTCATCAAAAACAAAAAATTTCAATAAAGAGGGCAAGAGGATGAATGAATGATGTAGGCGTGTACTGTAGCGTCAGGAGCTTTAGGAAATTGGCGTAATGATGTATAAGGCTTTAATGCTTTGTCCTTTTTTAATTTATTTTTTGAATTATTTTTAAAATTTATAGTGAGCTTATTAATTGGGGTCTTATTAAATTGAGGCATTAAATTTGGATAAAAATTTTTTTTAGGCCCTATTAAATGACATTTGGGCCTTCAGTTTTTTTTTTGGTCAAAAATAATAATTTTTTTTTAAAAATTTTTTTTAGGCCTTATTAAATTGGGGGCCCTAGGCGAGGGCCTAACTAGCCTAGGGCCTAAGCCGGCCCTGGTCGTACCTTAACACCCACCCTACTATGGCATTAATGAGACTTAATGTAGATAACAATAATAAGCTAAGAAGTTTTCATTTCAAGAGTCGAACTCAGGTCTTAATGTATGTCCAATAAGAATTTTATTAAGACCGTTGAACTACTATAATTGATGGTCCCCTATAATTAATATATGAAGTCTTTGGTAATTGATTTCGTTTGTCCTGGTACATATTTTTCCTTTCTCGATTAAGCTTTCCCTTTCAATTTCTGTACATCTTATTCCTTCTCCATTAAGTTCTCTTTCATATTTGGTAAGTGGTTGTGCAGATGATGGTTGATAAATAAAGATGATACGTGGTGCACAGTAAACCCTAAAAAGTAGAGCAAAAATGACATCGAAGGCTGCAGCTACTAGCTACTAGCTACTAGCCTACTAGCTAGGGCATGAGTCAAAAGTCAAAAAGTCAATTAATTGTCTTCACTTTCTATGGTTAGGAGGAAGAGAGATTACAACAATAATTTGGAATTCGAACAAACTTTGAATTCAGTGAATTCTGAAAAATCCATTCATTTGACCCAAAAGGCAAATACTAAATTAACTTGAAAAAATCTGGTTATCACCTCCTCAATTACAAGAGAACAAAGTTTTTCTTTAAGTTAGGTTATATATATATATATTTTAATAAAAAAATCAATCTATTAAATAATATGTGTCTTTCGAATATATAATTGTCACATTCTTTATTAGAAGAAATTGAAATTCTGCCAACTAAAAAACTTAAATAAAAAAAAAAAGAAAAAAGTAGAAAAATCCCCCAAACCACCCTCTAGAATTGATTTTCTATTTACCATAACAAATAGAAGACACTTGGATAACGCGTGGAATAAATACTACAGCATGAATTAAGAATAGTTTGGTAATGCGATTTTGCAGGCTAAAAATATGATTTTTAAATTAAATTATAGAAAATGTGTAGGTTAGGAGTGCTGTTTTCTAAAAAATAGGTATTTGAAAATGTACAAAAATTTGCCTTTCGGAGTGCTTTTAGCAATGTGATTTCGTACTTGCAGACCAAAAATGCGATTTTAAACTAAATTGTAGAAAATTTATTGTTTAGGAGATTTTTTCCTTTTTTTTTTTTTTTTTTTTTTTAATTGTGATTACAAAACGTAGAAAAACCTGTATTTTTAGATGCTTAATTGCGTTTTTAAATAGCACGTTTTGAAATCGTAAACCCAAACGAGCCTTTCAAATTGCAGGTAAGGGAGCGCATTTTTAAAAATTTACTATTTTAAAAGCTAAACTGAGTTTTCAAATCACACATTTTAAATTGCTATTTTTAAATAAGTAATACTAATTACCACAAAACATCCTACAAAACTGATGTGGTAAGGTCTAATAGTCATTGATTTTTTTTTTTTTTTTTTTTTTTTTTAACAATGATTGATCTAAAGATTACTTAGACATTACCACGTCGGGGACATTTGATGTTTATGTGTTATGTTTGAAATCACAAACCCTAATCAACCCTAATGTCTTGCAAAAATTTAGTTCCAGCAAAAAGAAGAAAAGAAAAGAAAACCTCTATTTCCTATTTTGCATGAAAACGAAAATAGAAAAAGCACATTTTTTTAATAACGCGTAGAGTAGGAAAGCAAACATTCATCGGTCTTCTTTCTTGCTAGGTGCTCCTCTTGACGCGGTATCTTTCTCTCCCCACGACTTTCCTTTCTCTTTAGTCTTTACTCTGCAATCTCTCTCTCTCTTGCTTTTCAATCCCATTCTCGCAAAACCCAACACAACCGACCCAAACACAGACACAGAGAAGGGCAAAAAATTGAGAAACAGAGGAGCTGAAGAGAGAAAACAGAGAGACGTAAAACAGAGTAGGCGAGAATAATGCTGCGGTCGTGTTACAGGCCGCTGGAGCGGTGCTTCATGGGGAGGCTAGGCGGCGGAGGTGGCGATGGGCTGCTCTGGCACACGGACCTCAAGCCCCACGCGTCCGGGGACTACTCCATAGCGGTGGTCCAGGCCAATTCCAGCCTAGAAGACCAGAGCCAGGTCTTCACGTCGCCCTCCGCCACCTACGTTGGTGTCTACGACGGTCACGGCGGCCCAGAGGCTTCCAGATTCGTCAACAAGCGCCTATTTCCTTATTTGCACAGTAAATTCTCTTCAACAAAACCCCAGTATACCTTTGTATATGTCTTTGTTTATATTTTCCAACAAAAAGAAAAAAGAAAAATTTTTTGTTTGTGGGAGGCTTTGTTTTGATAGGGCTTCGTTTGGTTGATATACAGGGGAAAGGAAAGACTTAGATTTTGTTTTTTGTTTTTGTTTTTTGTTTTTTTTTTTAAATTGAACTTTATGGTTGTTCTACCAAAAAAAAAAAACTTTATGGTTGTTGAGGATTTTCAAGGAAATTAGAGAACTTTATGCTTCTTTGAGTGTAGTGAACATATTTTTGATTGGTTGGGAGTTGGGTTTTTGTCGTTTGATCCATAGGATCATGGGAAGTCTTTGTTTTGTTAAGATAGGCTCTGTTTGGTTGGTGGGAAAATCTATAGGAACAAGAAAGACGAGAAAAGTTTTTAAATTTAATGAAATTTTGGGTGTTTTTCACTCTAAGTGACTATATTCCACCTAGTATTTTGCAAATATTATGCTTACTTGAGTTGGTTTTCTGCAATTTGTTTTGAAAGATGAAAACAAAAGGAAAGCACGAGCAGGGGCTTTATGTTCTTGTCCTTTGTTTTCTTGGCAACCAAACAGACCGTTGGAACTTGCCTTGTTGCATTAGGACTCTCTGTGTCTCTTCCTCATCTGTAATTTTTTTTTCCTTTCGTTTGTAGAGTTTGCCACAGAGCAAGGCGGGTTATCGGAGGATGTGATAAAGAAGGCATTTGATGCAACTGAGGAGGAATTCTTGCATGTGGTGAGGCGAGCATTGCCAGCACGGCCACAAATTGCTTCGGTTGGGTCATGCTGTCTTGTTGGTGCTATTTCAAATGGTGAATTGTATGTGGCAAATCTTGGGGACTCGAGAGCAGTTCTTGGACGGAGAGATTTGGAGGGTCATAAAAATTCAGTTGTGGCGGAACGGTTGTCAGATGATCATAACGTTGCAGATGAGGAGGTGAGGAAGGAACTGGTAGCGCTTCATCCTGATGATGCACATATTGTGGTGTATACCCGTGGAGTTTGGAGGGTTAAGGGAATAATTCAGGTATGGTGGTACCTTGATACATTTGTTCTACTTCTTGCTTGTAATTTACTCTTAATTGCAATTGAATTAGTATAATTTTTCAATTTTAAGCAATGATGTTGTAATTTTAAGTCAAATTTGATGTATTTAGCTCAGATACAGAATTTGGTGTTCTTACCTTTGATTTTTTTCAAATTCATACCTACAGAGAGAATCAATCCAGTGTAGATGTTGGCAAAGGAGGATTAGGCTGGAAAAGTTTACTTATGCTTTATTTTCAGCTGTTTGTAGTACTTGGAAGCTGATGCTATGGGTGATCGTTAGCTAGCTGAACGTCTGTAGTCTTAGTAATGCTTTCGTATAAAATCTCTGAGCCAAAATCAGTATATCAAGTTCCTTTTCTTTGTGTGCATAGGCAGTATGTGAAATTCTGTATGAGAGTGTAGCATTTGGCATCACCTAAATCCTCATTACCCATTTGATATTCTAAGATAATTGTTCCTTGCTCTGATTATACAATACATGTGATCAAAACGTTGGCATGCATGTGTCCAAGCGTCTTCCATCATCTAAGTCGCTTTACGCTGCTACCTTGTAATTCTCTTGGTCTAGAGTTCACTTTTGGCAATCCAAATCTCCTAAATCATGTCTGAGAGGAATCTTTGTAAGATGTTTAAAATTTTTGCAGACAATAGCATGAACTTGTATATAACTGTGATAGGGGTGCACGTGCGTCTTGAAATTATAGGCTGTTTTCTTTTTGGTGACAGGCACAATGCTCATATTCTGATTTCCTTGTTTGTAGAAGAAAAATTTCCTACAAACCCGAGAAACAATAGGAATACACGCTTTTTTTATACTATGAGAAACAGTAGAAATCAGTATCTTTTTTTTATCCTCAATAATAGTGTTAAAGAAACTATTACATGATAAGAATATAAGCTTGTATGTGGTCCAACCTTAGAATGGAAGTTTCTACCCCAAAAAAAGTAAAGATGCTTATGAGCTTATTAGTCTGACCAGCAGAATGCTGAATGCGCATAATTGTTGAAGGCAAAAGATACTTTGATGATTTTTTTAAATATCTCCAAGGGTATCTCTCACAAGAGCCAAAGTTAATATTATCCATATCCTGCTATGTCCATTGCTTTTTTCTTTGCAGATTTCTTTTGCTTTATGTAGAAAAAGGAATATCTGTGTGTAATAGATAGATAGATAGAAGATAGCTGTATTTTAAGTTGTTCTAAGAGAGCTTATATCTTCCATCGTCTTCTAGGAATCTTATGCTCTGCTCCCGATCCAGCATCTCATGCTGCTAAGTTAAAAGTAATTTGTCTTCGATGCATGAGATGTACATGAAGACCCCCCTGAAGCATAATAGTACTAAGGTCTATGAAACTTGGGAAATTCATCTTGATTTCTTCCTATTCAAACTTTGGGCATGTGTATTTTGAGTTTTTTATATGTAAAAGTTGAAGTGTAATGTTTATTCCTTGCTGGCTATTTTTACCTCCATATATTAGATAACTGATTCATAAGTCTAAATAATGTGATGGATAGTATGAAGCTGTCATAATTTTTTCTTTTTCTCTCTTTGCTTCAGGTGTCAAGATCTATTGGCGACGTCTATCTGAAGAAGCCTGAGTTCAACAGAGACCCAATTTTCCAGCAATTTGGGAACCCTATTCCTTTGAAACGACCAGTAATGACAGCAGAACCATCAATCCTAGTGAGAAAGCTTAAACCACAAGACTTATTCTTGATATTTGCATCAGATGGCCTCTGGGAGCAATTAAGTGATGAAGCAGCAGTAGACATAGTGTTCAAAAACCCAAGAGCTGTGAGTGCCCATCTTTCACGTACCTTATAATTTTTTCTCAACTGTTACCAATAGCAGTAATCTTTGGTCAAATTCAAATTTGTTTTCCACTTTTTCCTATAATTGTCCCTAATATACTCCTGTTATCATTGGCGGATTTGGCATAGGTTCTGTAGTTTTTTTTTTTACGGGTCCAAATTTAATTCTTACTTTTTCATGAGAAAAAAGAGAGTTAAATTAAATCTGAACTGTTGAAATGACTACAAAAGATCTCTTGTAGTTTTTTTACAGCATTTAAGCCAAATCCATCATTGATCTTCATTCTTAATATTCAGTTTAATGGAATACCTTGGATACTTTCTAATGAAATGTTTCAATTATAAACTAAACTGTTGGGGTTTGACTACATGTGTGACACAATTCCATTCATCGACTTAATACATGCAGGGAATTGCCAAGAGATTGGTGAGAGCTGCCATTCGGGAGGCTGCAAAGAAGAGAGAGATGAGTTATGGTGACATAAAGAAAATTAAAAGGGGAATTAGGCGTCATTTTCATGATGATATCACTGCTATCGTAATTTACCTTGACCACCAAACACGTTCTTCAAATGCTAGACTCAAGAACAATGCAGTTTGCTGCACCAATGCCCCGGTTGACATCTTCTCTCTGAATGCAGATGAGACAGAAGATGATCTTCTTTATTCTTAAAAGAAACAAAACCCTTTAAAGGTTGACAGACAACTGAGCAAAGGTTACTATTAGATAATAATTGAAGGACAAGTTTTCCTTCAAACATTGTCCGAGGAAACTTCCAATTCGGCCTATTAATCTGATATTTGTCTTTAGAGAATGTGATTCTCACATGCATTTTTAACAGGATTATCAAAGCATGTGATAAAATGCATGTGAGAATCATGTGCTCTAAAGAGCAAATGTCAATTTAACAATTCAACCAAACCAAATTCAGAGAAAAACTTTGTATACTTTGTGGGAGAAATGCTATTCCTTTCCTGTTTGGGGGTGGGGGAAGATGAAAGGATTCGTTAGCGAAAGGTACAGTTTTATAGATAATCAGGTTTTATTGGTTTTATTGTTCGAGTTAATGAAAGTGACTCCCAGAAATAGCTGAGCACCATGGGAGGACCACTTCTGTAACTTCTTTTTATAAATAATAGATTTTACTTCATGGAGTTATTCTCTTGGTCTCATTTTGATGCTTCTTAAGGCATGCAAGAGTCAGATACGTGGCAAATTACAGCTAACAAACATGAGTGAGATGGTTCAATGAAGATTGGGTTGTGTGGGGTTTGGGCTTTTTAGGCTTAAACTAAGGTTATGTTTGGACGAAGATTTTAAAATGATGGCGTTAGGTAATGATATTATCAATAATGATGGCAATGATAATGATTAAAAGATAACGGTAATATGATATCGTTACAGTGGCAATGAATGACGATAACAATGTGATAGTAGTAATAATATTATTATTATACAAAGTAAGTAATGCTATAAGTCCTTGTGTCTCTCTTGAGTCCTTCCAATAATGATGTAACTATTAAAATTACCATTGAGATTGTAATTGACCAGTATTGAATTTTGATCAAATGATGACGATAACAATGTGATAGTAGTAATAATATTATTATTATACAAAATAAGTAATGTTACAAGTCTCTCTTGTGTCTCTCTTGAGTCATTCCAATAATGATGTGACTATTAAAATCACCATTGAACTTGTGATTGATCATTATTGGATTTTGATCAAATGATGATTTTAATAGTCACATCATCTTGGAGTGACTTAAAAGGATACAGGAGAGAATTCTAGAATTACTCATACAAAATATTTGTGAGCATTTTGTGTATTAGGTTGTTTATTAACAAATATTATCTAAATTCCTTGATTTAGAGAATACAAATCAGTATTTAATAGTTATCACTAAGGATTTATATCCTTAACTCCACATAAAATGACAATCATTTTTATAAAATATTAACTATCACATTAAGAAAATTGTAGTAAAAAATTAGGAGTGAAAATCCGTTCCCAGTTATTGGCCAAAACTAGAAACCGGAATCGGGGTATCCGGTTTTTGACTTTTGAAAACCGAAACCGGAACCAGTTATACAATAACCGGCCGGTTCCGGATGGTACCTGGTTATCCAAATCGGGTAATCAGTTTTTTTAAATTTTTTTGCATTTTTGATTTATTTTAGGTATTGGGCCTAATTTTTTGGCTTAATTTTGTTTTGTGCCCCATTTTTTTTTTTTTTTTAAAAAAAAACAATTCGAAAATATTGAAGAGATTTACGATTTTTGTGAACCATAGAGTAAACAAATAATAATAAATATACTAAATTATATATATATATATATATATATATATGAATTAAAAATGTATTATTATTATTATTATTATATATCCCTAGTTATAATCGGGTATTTAAAAACCCCAAAACCGGTAATCGGAACTGGGTACCCCATTTACCGGTTTTTCTCAACCGGTTTCCCGGTTTTTTGATCTACTCGTTCCTTGGTTTCCCGGTTCTTGTCCCCATTCTCCCCTTTTTTTTACACCCCTAATAAAAATTATAGTACCTCAAGTATTTTTTTAGGTCAAAAATAACATTTCAATGAGTTTGGTTTAACCTATTTTGCTCCTCCAATCCAAGAAAGGAAAATAAACATAACATTGCACGGAGTTCACTTTTAATTTTAAATTTAATACAAATAAAAATTTACATTTCATAAAACGGAATTTAGCAACTCAAATTTTGTATCTCTTATTATTAAAACCAAACCCATTAGTAAAATGAGAAAAAAAATGAAACCAGTTTGTATGATCAAGTTCAGGTGGGCAACTCCAACCCCTTCATTCACTTTTCCATTATTTGTATATTCATTTCTTTCCATTTGGTTTCTTGTTGTTTCCTTTCAATTTGGTTCTGGTTTCGGCATTAACACAAGCACCCACCATACTGTCTCATGTTGCTACATTTCATTGTTGTTACCCTAATAGCTTTCTCGTTGTGGCTCTCAAACTGATTGTAAAGCGCTTTCCTTGCTTTCAAGAGCAAGTATGAGGTGTTTTCAGAAAACCCACCTTACAGCTCCAAGTGTTGGAGCGTGTGTGCGCTTCTGCTGGGTTCTTTAATTTGTTAAAACCCGGAAAAACTTCCTTGTAGAGGCTGTCAATCTGATATTAGAAAAAAAAAAAACAGTTTTCTTAGTATCAACGACAAAGGTTGTATTTAGTTTCAGCTTTTGAGAGTAAGAAAGCACTTTGGAAAAGCGTATTAAGAAGCTCTAAGTGTTTAAATTTATTCGTTTTTTAGGAAAATGCTAAGTGAGAATGAGTGCAAGTAGTTTAGTAGCAGAGGCGGTGTGGAAGGACATCGAATCTACTCGTGCAGGTCGGTTCTTTTTTGTTTCATTGTTTGCTTTTCTACTTTGAAACCGATATCGACTAATTTTTTAGTACAAGTTAATGACTTTTCACTTGATTGTTTTTGGGATTATTTATGCTGCAATTTGATAATGAGGAATGAATTGAAATGGGACAGTGACAGATGATCAACTCTCCATGTTAGTTTATCTAACCCATTTTGAATGTGTCTTGGATAATATTAGCACTGACTTGTAATGGGGTTGAATTATTGACTTCTGTTTTGTTCCCTTTTTTGTTATAAATCCAGCTTGCATTTCTTGTTTGGTAAAAACTTTGAGCGAGCCACTAGAATAGTGGATCAAAGAGGCATCAAGAGGATTTCTGGTGAGCTTAGTGGGCGTTTCGTCTTTCAGGTAAAGTTTATTCTTTACTTGAATCCATGTTTTGTTACCTGGTGGATATACATGGTTCTGGAATAGCCAACTAGATCTCTGATACAAAAGATTTGGACAGGGGACATGAAGCTGGGTTGAGTTAAATTTAGTTTGTAGATATCTTTGTAGTATATTTGGAATTGTAACTAATATTGGGGAAAATTAAGTCCAAAGTTTGAAATTTTTTTTCTATTGTCTTGATGTATTTATTGATTTGGGTGGAATATGAAGGAACAAATAAGAAATTTAGTTGGCATCAGCCAAATAGTAAGAAATTTGAAGAATCTGGGCTAGCAAAAAGTTGCTAATTTGGTAATTCAACCCAAGATGGATTGCGTGAAGAAGCCTTTTAATTTGGATAGTGTAGTTAGAGATTTATTCGAGGAAGAGAAAAACTAAAACTGAGCTCCCTCTTATCTGGTCTGCTTAGGTTGTGGGAGAATCACGGAGGAAGGAGGAATATTTCTGCTTTGCTGAAAACTATTGTGCGTGTTACTCATTCTTCTATGACATTGTAAATAGAGGAGAACAACTTTGTGTGAGATCTCATTCTTGCTTATACATATAATTCTTTTCTACATTTTCTTTTGTAATAAGTTTCCTGTATTCAAGCCCCCTCTTCTTTTTGTCTCTCTCTTCAAGTGTAAGCATCAGTTAGCTGCGAGGCTAGCTTCATCATTGGGAGCTTGCGTTGAAGTTAAGGTGTCTGATGAGCAACTAGCGCTATTGCTGTCAAAACTCTGACATCTCTCAGTAGAAGCCAAATTTTGCATTTGGTGTTGAAGTAGTGCGTGAGCAAAGTACAAGTTGATGTGTTTACAATGTATAGCCAGGTACAGTTAAAGAGGTAGTGCATAACCAAATTACAGTTGAATGTGTTCATTAATTTAATCATTTACATGTTTTTCACTTTGTGAGGAGCTGCTTCTGAAATATGAAATTTGGTACCCATAGGCTTGGAAATTATATAACAAATTTATCTTTAACTTGTTCATATGTAGCTCCCCCATATAAATAAATTATATGGGGGAGCTACATATGAGCTTGTAACTTGTTTAGAAGGGCACTTCAAGATGATACTTAAGAAAATTTGGGACCTTTGCGTCAATAATGGAGATAGATTGAAATAGGAGAGAATTTTCTTAGGATAGTAATCTTGTGCATCCTCTAGAAGTGATTATGAATCCAAAGATATGACTGACATGCTTTTTTTGGTGGGGGTGGGAAGAGAGAGAACGACCATATGATTTATTACTGGATTCAGTCTCCTCTTCCGTACAAGCATGTATGATGTGGAGAAAAATGCTGAGGAATTGTACATTAACTTCAATTATTGCGAACTTCTTTTATCTTGAGTTGCTATTGTTATCTTGAAATCCCATATTGCCATAGCTTGTTCCTCGTGGCTATTGTTATGTGGTGCTAAATGGATACGAGCTATGGCACCTGATCGTGTTTCTCCATCAGAATTTTGAAGTGAAAAAAGCCCTTGATTATGGCTCTCTCTCTCCCCCCGCGTGCAAATATACCTTTCAGATATTGCATTTGTATTTAGGATCTTCACAATAAACTGAACCATGTTTTTAATAATTTTGCCTTGCATGAATAGTAATAATGGCAGACCTACTTAAATGGTTTCGCTGCTGCATGTAATATTCAGTTTAAGTGGTATACTGACCATCTAAAATGCAGTTCCCGTGCTTACAAATTTGTTCTCCTTAATTTAACAGATTATGAAAACTATATAAGCCACATATGCATAATGACTTCATGGACATAATCAGAGGGAAACTTTTTTCAGAGATATAATTTGGAGGGAACTTTCATTTTCATCCTGATATGGATTCCAATAAGCAGGTAATGGAGCAAGTAACTTCTGATTTGGGTCCTTCCGCCTTGATTCATGTGTAGATATATATAATTTATAAACATGTTTTAAATTCATTTTACATTTTCTTGTGCAAGTGTAGAAACTCTTGTTTTTATTTGTGAACACAAGAACTCCTTATTGTATTTGTGGAATGCATTTGAAAGGCACAATTTTTTCATGAATTGGTGGAGTTGGAATGACAGATCCTTCTCTTCGAACATTGCATGTGATCATATAACCAAAAAATCTGAGCTGCAGATTTGTATTAGTTCATTCAAATTTAAGGTCTCCTATACCCTATGCAAGTTACAAAAACATGATGTTTTAACTTTTTGATGAGATAGGAACTGTCACTACGCCATGACAGTTTTTAGTTGTATGTTTTCTTTACTGTACTGTGATGTTGTCTGTGCATTGGATACGATCAGTAGGGATGGCGATTCGTGTTTGTGTGTTGAATTCAGGTCGTGTTGAAGCATGTGTATAAAACTATAGAGGTCAACTATAATCAAACTCTACAACTCTAACCCGCTAATTTTATGTTGAGTTTATGTCGGATTTGCGAGTTGTGTAAAAAATTGTAAACATTCAGCGATTAATGTCAATGTGCTCATAGTACTAATTGCCATCCAACAACCATTTACACATCCATCAATCACTCTCTCATTTGCTTTACCTATTAATGAGGCTTCAATGGGTGGGTTTGAATTTGAATGATGTGTCCCTTTCTATATGCCTCTATTCTTATGAATATTTCACTTGTGGTCATCTAGGGTCCAGGGAGCCCAACTCCGACCGTACTCGGCTTTTGCTGAAAACAGAGGCATCATTGTCTTGCCCAGCTCATCCAACTTGTGTCATTCATCTGCTGCCGACAACTTGAATGTAGCTGAAAAAACATTCAAAGGCGTCCTTGTGTTAACAGTTTCCTAATTCACTGTGTATGCTTTGAACTGTTATTGGGCTTTTTATTAGTTTGCATTTTATTTGTTTTATTGATAATTTTTCATACTTGTACTATTTTTATTTTAGATATATGTGTTTTTAGCAGGCCATTAGCCCAAGTACTGTTTGTCTTTTCTTCTCTCTCGTAGCTTTTTTTCTTCCCTCCTCTTCTATATTTCTTCTCTCTATCTTCAACTTTTCTTGTAAATATTGTGTTGTCCTGTATCACATTTGCTCCATCGGCTCCTAAAATGTAGATTGCTGCGCAATAAGCCGTGTGACACTCATTTTCATAAATCGCATTACGCAAGTTTGTAACAAGGTTGTAGTACCCAAACAATTTCCCTTTCACCATGTAAAAAAGAACAAGATCATCGGCAACAAGCGGATTTCACAATTACAACAACCAAAGCAGAAAATAAAGTGAAAACAGAAGAATCTCTCTCATAAAGCTAGAGCTTTTATCTACTTATCATCTAGGGAACAATTCTGTGAGCTCTTATCTTATCAATCCAATAACTAAACGAAGTTTTTGAGTTAAAGTGAAAACAGAAGAATCTCTCTCATAAAGCTAGAGCTTTTATCTACTTATCATCTAGGGAACAATTCTGTGAGCTCTTATCTTATCAATCCAATAACTAAACGAAGTTTTTGAGTTCCTGAACCCCACAAATCCATGCTCTTTGCTCTTGTTCATGCTATCCAAAAAGGACTCACCCCCAAGAACCTCATCCACAAACCACCAAGCCCCAATCTCTTCCAAATTCGTAGGCACCAAACCCTTCTCTCTCACAATCTCCTCCCACACTGCACCCTTATTCTTCATCATCTCCTGCAAGCTCAAATTGGAGTACTCATCAAATTCCCCACACTCTGCTCCAAACTGTTCTGCCAAAACCTTCCACAACTGCTTCCAACTGAACACATCCCCATTGCTACAATTAAATGCCTTATTCTTGGCATGAGCATCCACCGCCGCCCATATCTGATGCTCTGCAACCAACTCTGCATCCGAAGCATCCCAGTACCCCTCCCATGCCGCACGACTTCCCGGAAACCTCAATAGCTCACCCTCGTGCTTGCATATCGCTGCGTAAATGCATAAACTCCGAACAATATTCATCAAACTATACGGCGAAAACCCAAATATCACTCCAGGCCGGTGCACCGACCATGTCAAACCCTCCTTCTTAGCCATCTCTTCAGACAAAACATCTTCCAGGGTATAGTAAAAATTGGGTACGTTCAATCTTGGAAGATCTTCATGATATGGAGGTTCATGAGGTTCATAGTGTTTTCGACCAGTTTGCAGGCAAATATGTTGCAGTTTTGGCGCATTTGGGATGACAGCGTTGAGAACGTTGCGCAACATGTTAGAATTCACCTTACAATTTTCGACTTCATCGTGCATGTTAGCCCATGTCACGTAGAAAATGTGCGTGACATCCCTGAGTTTGGAGAGCTTGGCATGTGATTCTTGAACCTCCAAGATGTCACACTGGATGTACTCAATAGGGTAGTTGGCAGTCCAGACAGGCCGAGGGCGGCGGGCTACGCCGTACACCTTCCACGGCCCGCCTGGTGTGTCGGAGAGTGGCAGGATCTCGGCAAGGCTGTTGCCGACGATGCCGGTCACGCCGATGATCAGAGCCACGCTCTTGTACCGTGGCAGCGCGTTGTTGTGGTCAAATTGTTTCTGCAGAATTTGATCAAATTAATCAGAGAGTGAGATTGTTAGGGGAAAGGTTGGCAATTGAAATGAGAATGAAGAATGAAAATTGGTTTTGAAATCACTTGCCTTTGCAGCTCCTATTGCTCCAGACCACCACCAGCTCATTGTGCTTTGATTGCAGACAGAGGAAGTCTGGAAGATGTCTGTCTCTGTTTCTTGTCTGGTTGTGTGTTTCTCAGAGACGCAGAGAGAGAGAGTAGAATTGTTGAATAAACAGAGTTAGTTGGGGGCGGTGGACTGGTCCTTGGTCTTTAGTTCTCTGCAGAGATATAACATCCAATGTATTTATAATTTATGCTTCATATCCATGTTATCTTCATCCACTTCTTTATATATATATATGCCAAATCCTTTCATTTCAAGGAACTGCAACAGAGACAGCTCAACATAGCCAAAGTTTATCCCTTGAAACCTTGACCAACCAAAGGCTAGTTGCAGCCTTTGCTGTCATTTGATTTATTATATTGATCACCAGCCTTAATTAGCTCAACCTGTGTGGACATTCCCTCGTTTAGTTTCTAAAATTTTTTTGGTCCCACTTCAGTTTGGTATAGATAGAGTGTATGTGAGAAGGCACCCTAATTTCACTTCTTTTTTTTTTTTTTTTTTTGGGATAAGTACTCAGGCAGCCCTACTCGAACCTGTTGGGGCTGCCTGAGCACTTGTCCGAGCATGTGGAACCCGAGCAACCTTTCACATAACATGAGACTGCTAAGTACCAAGTGGGATTTGAATAACTTCTCACATATAGTTGCCAGTCGCACATAATTTAGCTAAATAGGTTATTTGAGGGTAACCATTGGAGGAAATTTTGTACATCGGTAATTTGGTTAGATTCAAAACTTCAATTCTTCATGATATTTAATTAGCTAGTAGTTTCTGTGGTAGTCATTAGAAGTACCACGAATTGGAAGATTTGTCTAGGTTAAAGACCCCATCTCTATGGAGGGAGCAATCTTCAATCATGGGAGCTAGGGAAGGGATTTAAGACCAAATATATATATATATATATATATATATATATATAGTGAGTCAATTGCTTAACTCACTATAACCATTTCATTAAAAAAAAAAAAAAGGATCAAAAAATAAATTTACCTACTTAATAGTTTAAGATGTGCAGCCACAGAAATTCTCGAGTACCTCTTAATTTTGTATGTGATTATTGATAATAAAGATATCCTGAATGAAACACTGAAAACGTGTGAGATAATCAATTGGAATCAGTCTTTTTCCAATTATAAAATAAGAATATCATGAATGAAACACAAATAACGTGTGGGGATAATCAAGTGATTCAGTCTTCTTCCAATTACAAGACTTTCTTCTTCTTTGATATGCATTTTTAAACAAAATCGTGGTGCAAAGTGTCCAGTTTAGGAATATCTTTGAACAAAAAAAAAAAAAATTGCAATATAAAAATATGAAAAAATTTACATTCTCAAACCACTGGCAAGTGAGTGCGCTTTTAAAAACATGCGATTTTAAAGGCCGAGCCGTGATTTTATCAGTGCAATTCTAAAAACCGCATTTTCATAAACTATGTTTTGAAATTGCTATTTTTTCAAACCTTTCAAAATTTTAAACCGCTAAAATATAAACTGCCATTTGTGTTTTGTATGAGAAGTGATTTTCTCACCCCATAGAGTTTGGCAGTTGAGAACACCCATACGGCACGTATTTGTGTATATTAATGTGAAAGCAATTGTTTCTTTTTTCTTTTTATTGGTTTCTCTGAGCAATTAAGCAACGGCAAGTTACGGCATCATTGCTGGATCTTGCCAGCTTGGGGATTAAGTCCTTATCTTTGTTGAGTCATTTTCTCAAGGACATGCAAAGATGCATGCACAATATAGAGATAAATGTTTGCGTGGAGTCCACACAGCAACCTTATCATTTTCCAATCTATAGTGATGATAAAGCAAAAGCTGGCTCTGACCATAATTGTATGGCAATTTGTACACAATTGATTAGATAGCAAAGCTCCAACAACGTTTGGAGGGAAATAAACTCAATACGATTTTCACTGATTAGGGTTAAGAAGTGTAATCCATTTAATTAAATGAGTCGAATTAGGATTAATCTACAAAATTTCATACACATGTTTCGACACGACTTGAATCCGACACGCGAATATGAATTGTCACCCATAGACTAATGCTACAACATGCTAATACGTGCCATCAAGTTGTAAAAGAGTTAACAAGGTAACTAACTGGTTGTGATAACCTAATTTCTTGTATAAGCTGTCTACGCAATTAGTGGAAGAAGATTTCTAAGTGTATCAACTTGGACAGCAACAGAGTCACAGGCTATGTTACTCAAACGTGTACCAATCGACATCAAATATAATTGCAAGAACCTGAAAAGGCATAGGAGCAAACACCATCACCTTTTGTTTAAGCCAAATTGACTTTTCCCCTAGTTGGATGTTATAGAACTACACTTGCTAATCTTCTACTATTCAAAAGCAACCTTACTGTCTAAACATTTTTTTTTTCAGGGACTCCTCGTTTCTGTAAAGAGAAGCATCAACACACAAATTTGTGAAAATCTGACACCTTACATGCTGCAAAGAGAAGCATATTCTATCCATCTAGATAATTTCAGCATGTATCACTAATATTTCTCATGAGGCACATATAGCCCCTTTTGTTTTTGTCAGGGTACCTATAATCATCAGTTCAGTAGTATCTGAATCAATAAATTAACACAGCCAACAATCTTTAACGAGAAATATTACATGCACTCACAACTTCAAGTTTCTTGATGTGACATTGAAAATCTCTATTGAATTTTGAATAAATCCAATGGTGATCTTTAATGCCACGTCCGAGAGTCTGCACTTGAGATTGTGGAGTTAAGAGTGCATTTAATATTTCTCATCCTTATTTTCACAGTTCAGCACTTCAAAATATAAGAACTATATAAAATGCCAAAATTACATAATCGGTCCATATTTTTATCAGTTTATACAATACTGCTAATTTTACAACACAAATCTGTTTCTGTGCACCAGAAATGGGATACATTTTACAGACCAGTGGAGTACAATTCAACCACGGGCAGCATCAAACTTTTAACTGTCCAACCAATAATAACAGCACAACATATCTGGATAAGAATCTGAATGAGAACGACTATGCACGAGGGTTTTGTATATTACAATCCTAGGATGCCATGATTAAGCCTAACTTTCGCAAAGATATATACAGCCGATGATTTCAATCTTATATAAAGCTCAATATTCGATAATACTACCAAATATATAAAAAAGAAGATCCATTTCTCATTAACGCAAAGTTGACATAAAGATAATTATCAGTAAGAGTGATGGATTACAGTGCCGAACATTTTCAAAATATTATTATCAGAGTTAACTGTACATGTGTTTTCCAATTTCATGCTATATGGAAAATTGTACATAACTTAAAACTTACTCAATTCTCCCATCCCCACCTTTCTTTCATCTGTCATTTGATCTATACAAGGTATGCTGCTAGCCATAAATGACGAACGCTTGTATAGCTCAATCCTCTTTAACTCAAAAATCAAGAATCAGCTCTTACTGTTAAGCTCACAGAGAGATAACAGAATCATGCACAACATTACATTTCTGCTCATTTCCCTGCCCAAACAATATAAAACACGGGCACGAAAAGAGAGGACAAAGGGCTGGATGGATATGAAGTTAAGAGGCTAAAGAGCAAGTCAATCCAGCTGCCATCCATTGACAGATGAGGATCGCCTATGACCATTTCTTTGTTATACGTTCTGATAACCTGTATTCTTCCGCCTTGGAAGTATGTGGATCAAGGGTATGAAGGTTGTTGACAAACACGATTGCCTCATCATGTCGATTGAGTTTGCAATACCAATCTACAATGGAGTTGTATGTGTTCTGGTTTGGTTTACATCCCTGCTTGATCATGTATCGAACCACGTCAATGGCCTCCACAAACATCGAGTCAGCTGCATAGCTCGCAATGAAGGTATTATAAGTGACCACATCTGGAGCAAGTCCAGAATCCTTCATTTCTGAGAATATCCGTGAAGCCTCCCTCATCCGACCATTTCTACAATAGGCATATACAACAGTATTATATGAAATTAAATCAGGCTTTATTCCTTTTTCCAAAAGTTCCTTTAAAGCTTCTTCTGCTCTCTCGAAGTTTTCAGAGCGGCTGTACATATATATTAAGCAATTATAAGTTGTCAAGCTTGGAGTGAACCCACTCTCATTTATAAAATTCAAAATCTCTTGTGTTTTGGTAACCTTCTGCCTTCTGCCATATATAGAAACCATAGCATTAAGAGTATTTATGTCAGGTGAAAACCCTCTTTTCCTCAACTCCATGAAAGCAAGTTCTGTCTCCATTAGGAGGTCACTTTTACTATTAACTAAAACAAGGGTCTTTAAAAGCACAGCACACGGTTCAATTGCACCAGAATATATCTCTTCTGCCAGAGCACACATGCGCTCAGTCTCCTTGCCATTAGCATAGGCATGAAGCAAAGAACAGTATGTCAGCTCATTGGGTTTACATCGACCATCCTTCATTTCAGCAAGTATTTTCTCAGACTGTTCCCAAAGCCCACCCCGGGCCAATGCTGCCAAAACAGCATTATAGGTGGAAAGGTCAGGATTAACCCCAGATTCCAGCATTCTCTTATAAACATCCATAGCTTGGTCAAAGGAACCACATCTGCTGTATGCACTTATTAACGTGTTGAAGGTGTCCCTTTCAGGCACAAACCCTGCCCTCTTCATTTCCTTAAACACTCCTGACACCTCATTGTCCATTCCATTTTGCCCAAACACCGCCAGAAGTGTGTTCCAAGTAACAATATCAGGGGCACACTGACATATCTTGATCTCTTCGAAAACCTTCATCATTTCTGCAAACTTTCCACGGTTACCATGCATCTTAATGAGGGCATTAAAGGTGCAGATATTTGGCTTGCACCCAGCACTTCTCATCTCCTCAAAAACCTTCATTGCAGACTCATCCTTCCCAGCTTTCTCATACCCCGACAAAAGGGTGGTGTAGGTAAACACATCAGGCTTAATCCCTTTCTCCATCATTTGGGTTTTAAAATCCATTGCTTCATCCAACAAACCATCTCTAGCACAAGCCGATATCAATGAATTGTAAGTCACAATGCTAGGAGAAAACCCATTGATCTCCATCTCTCTCAACACCTCCATAGCTTCCTTTGGCCGCCTAGACTTCCCATAGACATCCAATAACGCGTTATAAGTAACCTTATCCGGTGTAAATCCCGCTGATTTAATATCCTCAAAAACCCCAGCTGCTTCTTCGTATAAAGAGCCTCGTCGACAACAACTAATAAGCGTATTATAAGTATACAGATCAGGGGCAACCCCGGCAATTTTCATGTTCTCAACCAGACCCATAATCTTATTCCAATGCATACCCATTTTCCCATACACATTCAAAATCACATTGTAAGTTATCAAAGTAGGCTCACACCCCTCTTCTTCCATCTTCTTAAAAACCGTCACAGCCTCTCTATACCTCCCATTACTAGCACAAGCAGTTATCAAAGAAGTATAAGCATAAACATCAATATCAATCCCAGCTTGATGTAAATTATGAAGTAAAGAAGCCGCGGATGAAACCCGACCCTCCTTGCCAAGAATACTAATAACCACAGCAATAACAGAGCTATTCAATATCAATTCAAAATCTTTACGATTCCGAACCCACTCAAACACACCCATTGCCAAGTCACATTTCTTGTTAAACCCTAAACCCTTAATTATACCCAGTACATCCAAAGACAACAACTCCACACTAGGGCCCACCTCCTCTTCCGGTTCAAACAATTGACGCAAAACATCATCCAATCCAGCAGAATCAAATTGTGGGTCAAGAAGAGTTTGGAGAATTTGCTGACCTTTGAGGGAGAGCCTGTGGTTAGACCAGGGCTTGCCACGGTTGGGGTCGCGGGACTTGCCGATGCGGTTGCGGGTTCTGGGGATTGGAGACTGGTGGGTGTGGGGTTGTGAGGAAGTGCTGGGGTTTTGGCGGGTGAAAAGGAGGTCCTGGAGAAGAGGGGCTACTGGTGGTGGCGCTGAGGGTACTGGAGGGTGGTGCTGAGTGTGGTGGTTGTTGGGGAAAACAGACCTTGAGGGTGGTGGGTTTGGGAGTAGAAGAGGTAGAGCGAGTTTTTCCGCCATTGGAGAGACGGAGGGAGAAGGGGAGAGGCTGCTTTCACTCAGGCGGGTGCGGTGGACTGACTCACTTAGGTTGTGTAGTAGTAACCACTTCGCAGCCACAAAGAAAGATCTTTTCGAGAGGGACAAAGATACAAAGGATTTTTGGAAGTCTTATCTTCTCTATTAATCAATTAGTGTTTTTTTTTTTAAAAAGGCATTATTTTAAAAGGTTAAATTGCAATTTTGTTAAATATTTACTTGCTTTTTTTAAAATTACACTTTTAAATTATTATTTTTTAATTATACGTTTTGAAATCATAAACCCAAACACATTGCATATCATCACAAAAGAAATGGTGGGTTAACATCCTTCTTGTTTTTTAAAAAAAGAAAAAAGTTTGGTTACAACTTTATTATAATTTTTAGCGGTAACTTCATTAAAAACTCCTAAACTTCTACCCGATTTGACAAACTCTCTCAAACTTCAAAATCTCTCAATTTAGTTCCCTAAACTTTCAATTGCAATCAATTTGGACCCTTTTGTCAGATTTTAAACGTTAAATGACGCTTATACCCTGTTTTTTTTTATATATAAAATTTCAACTTTATCCTTAATTCCAAAACGTTTTTTATTTTTTTTAAAATAAAATCAGGGATATTTTGGTCTTTTTTTGGTATTTCTAACGGCTAAATTTGATGGAGTGGGTTTAAATTGAGAGCAATTGAAAGTTTAAGAGACTAAATTAAGAGATTTTGAAGTTTAGGAGGTTTGTCAAATCGAGTAGAAGTTCAGGGGTCTTCAGTGAAATTACCCATAATTTTTAAATTGATGAAATAATTAAGAGTTGTGTGATTGATAAGTCGGTCATTAATTAATTAAATTGATAAATAGATTACATCAATTTGTAAAAAAAAAAAAACAATTATATAAAAAGTTGTAGTACCCCTAAATTCTCTTGTTGCATACCATTTTATCTAAACTTTCAACCTTAAATCCTTTAAGGTCTGTTTGTGTTCATTAACAACTAGAAAAAGCAGGGGAATTTTTAAGAAATATGCATAGGTAAACATCAGGGGTAAGGGTGGCTTCAAAACTTCAGTCAACTTAAGCAAGACCATGTTAAATGATGAAAGTATCCCAAATCCTTTCAAGTAAATTGTAATGAAAAAACATCTACGCATAGCATGGGTTATAAGTTATGGGCGTAATAATTGGGATTTAGATCCTTAGATTATTTGTCCGAATTCTTTGCAAAAATGAGAGAGCGAGTGCGGGTTTTGGGGTGCCCGAGCAAGTTCTTGGGCTGCCTAGGGCAAAGTACATACAAAAAAATTGACATTTGGATAAAAAATCTTCCTAACTCTTTAAGCCTTGATAATTTTACATGCAGCATAAAATTTACCAAAGACATACTCATATTGATCCTCTGCTAAGGCATCTCAACTGCATAAATCCTTAACATCTTGATGATAAGGGAAAACAAAATAAATAAAAATCTTCAAGAAACTCTTGCTATTAAGTCTACATAATATTAAGCTCTCTCTCTAGCTTGCTTTTATCGCCTCTAAACTGACGATATCGGTTTGCCCAACTTTCTTCCTCAAATTTTTAACCAGCTTTAGAGCATCAACTCCATCCCCAATCACCTCCACTCTATCTTTCTGCGCTCCTAAGCCCACATAGCTCACGCCTGCATTGCAAACGAAACATATATAAGATAATGAACAGCAGATGTTTGATAAAATGTTTCTAATAAAACAAAAACATGTTCCAATTGCATGTGTTTGTTCTGAATGCGAGTACGTAGAGCAGAGAATACCAACCATTTGCTTCAGCTACAACCTGGAGTGCCTTTTTCTGACATTTCTTGCACGTCATATCTACCTTCATCACAATCTTTTGCTGCAAATGCAAACTAAATCAGACCATAGAAGAGAATCATGACATGCATTATATATTCATATGCTATGAACCCAAAAGAACAAACAATCTCTGTTTGCAAATGATACCTTCATATTGGCAATTCAATTTTCTACGATCTCACAAATTCTTATCAGAAAGCTACAACTTATAAAGAAAGACAAGACCAAAACCTCGCTTATATAGAGCCCCAAACTTCTCCTTCAAGGAAACCATCGAGTGACTTCCTATGGCAATGGCATGCAACAAACAACAACCATTTCTTGAAAAATTCAGTAAAACCGCGTCACTGCGTCAGCAGTTTTTAAGGTACACATGCTGATGTTGCTTTCACAAATTGACTTGCTTGTTTAGGATTGGTTGTTGTTCTAGAACTCTCCGGTCTTCCAAGTCTTTTGTCTTGGTCTTCTTCTCCAAATATACTAAAATATCGAAGCCGTGTCCAGAACGTGTGACTCAGTTTCACCCTTTAGAAGACTTCCCCCACCTAATTCTTTTTTCTATTTAATTTGAATTAGTGGGCGTATCTTTTTTATCGAGTGGCTGAGCAGATTTTTGATCTCTACTCGGTACTAATGTAACTACTCAAGAAAAAATTGTAATCACATCTGCCTATCATTCTAAAAAATTAGTTAATTTGGAACTTTTTTATTAAATATATTATAAAGCTCAATTTCACTTAATAACTAGACAATGTGAGACGTAACACTCATAACTATTTTTATAAATCACATATTCTATATAGGCTACTTTTCATCTTTCTAATATGAGATTGGAGTGTTACAAACTCTCTTTCTCTTAAATTTTTGAGGTTCCTGACATCTTTGTCGGGTCACGTCCTGCAGTGCTCAAGTTAATATGACCAAAACTATTCCTCTTAAATGTGTGAAGGAAGATGGTATGTGAAAACAACCCACGTGAGATTAATGTGTGGGGTTCAAGAAAAATAGAAAAACAAAAAAATTAGGATGGGAAAAAGAAAGGAAGATGGGATGTGAAAGCAACCCGCGTGAGATTAATGTGTGGGGCTCAACCGTTCAAGAAAAATAGAAAAACAAAAAACTTAGGATGGGGTAAAGAAAGGAAAGGACACCTTGACACCTTGCCACCTTGGTCTTGGGGAAAACCCATGTGAGGATGAAAAACATTTTATATATACATATATATATATATATATATATATATATATATAGAGGCACCCAGTCATCCGGTTATAACCGGGTGCCAAAAACCGGAATTAGAACTGGGATCCCGATTCCGGTATTTTTCAATCAATTCTCTGATTATTCGATTCCGGTTTTTCGGTTTCTTTTTTACACCCTTAGTTCTCACAACACGATTAGTAATAGGGAAAAAGTATTTTTGTCTATTTACTTTTTAATGGAATAAAAATAACTCTTCACTATAACTAACTGAATATTATCCGGTTCAAATAAAATTGAACAGATCCTAATTCATCACTGCAAGGCCATGAAGCGTTTATAGTAATTATTTTATTATTTTTTGAGAAGTATTTTGTGTTTTCCTTTTTTTATACGCATTTTATGAAAAAAATATAAAAAATAGTTTTGTTGTTTGTTTTAGAAAGTGTGCTAGTAACGAAGGCCACATTTAAAAATAGGTTTAGATAACTGACATTTTTTCAAGCAAGCGAACAAAGATTTTAAAAAGTTTACCAAACTCAGTTTTTTGGCTATGAAGAAGATTTATAGGTTCATGTACGCCCAAATACAATTACCACATTTATGCCACATCATAATACTTTTTTCAAACCAAAAACCAAAAACACCCCAAAACCATTAACAAACATATTAGCCAAAATACAATCCATTATATATGATTCCACCACAATTCAAGATGTGGAATAAACCAGAAACTGGCAGTCACTGTTCATATTGGATTGCCTAAATATTGACGAACCTGGAATTAAAGACTCCTAAATACTCTTAAGAAGACTAAGAACACTAGTAAGTTGCAAAAAGCAGTAGTCTTTAATAATCATCAGCCAAAACACAGCCCTCACGTACAAAAGATTGGCTTCATAAGATCTCCACAAACTTCATCCTGGTTCTCTTGCATGCTTCGTTTCACTTAAGGAAGTGAGGACTAATCAAACCGGCAATCTCGAGAAACCCAATCTTCTCTTTTCCTGCAAATATCTTCTTCAGCTTCTCATCACAGATTATGATCTTCTTGTTTTCAGGGTCCTAAAAGAATGAAAAGAGGGGGCCAAGTCAGGAAGAAATTAAGATACTTATCATAGACATGGAATATTGGTTGATATTACACATTCGAAATCTACATGAAGGAAAAAAGACTTCACTGAAAGATTTTCCCAGGATAAGTCATATTCAAAGTAAAAAAAAAAAAAAAAAACTCAGCAATTTGAGACACAGAAATAGTAATCCTATCACCCAAGTGGAATCTGTTTGGAACATCAGCCACAGCGTGTCTTCAACTAATTTAAATTCGCTCTCTCTTTTTGTTAAAGCCGTTACTGCATGCACAATTATGCTAGTACAATTGTGAGCAAGGCAATTATACTATATATAAGAAATATAGTATATCCTGGTAAGACAGTTGGAAAGCATCACAAAAGATTTGAACTCAGGTCTACTAACAACAAACATAACCACACCACCACCGTATATCAACCAAATAGTAGGGATACTAAAATGTAGGTGAATCATAACTATTCAGTCCCAAAAAAATCTTATCTACGCAATGTAAAGCATGGAAACCACAGTTGTAAAACCTCGCACTATATCAGTATCAAATTCTATATGCATTTTATCATGTATCGTATTCTACAAGGTATTCACAAATAAAGAACAAAAAGGAAACTGATCTGACAGTATGATTATAAAACACACGGTCTCCCCATTGGGGTCGGATATTAATAATCACTTGCCCCGCGTTAGTAGAGTGAGGAGTGAACGAATATAAAGTAGTGAAGATTTCCATGTCAAATTAAGCACCATAACCTGTCATATCTAACACTCATCATAGTGATTGCATAATCTTTGGTCATGTTTGAGACCTTGCAATTTCCTCGAGGGAAAGATGCTCTTCCCATCACTATAGTTAAATGGCTACAACATGACTAAAATTTTGGTCTGTAAAGAAGGAGATTTAGTTCTTTGCCACACAACTTAAAAAGTACTCACACCATCTCAAGCTTACTGGGACTTATGATAAACTTGAAAGTGTTGTCAACCAATTCCTGTAAGTTTAGTCCTCCAATTTTTTCCTTTTTGTTAATTCTAATACCTCTAAACATCTACTTCACTTAAACTAACACCTTGCTTTGCGCATTCACCAAAAGACCTTAGTGCTTTGACTAAATACCTAAAACAAGCATAAACCATAAGAACCCATGATAAAAACCGAACAAGTCCAAGCATGTTGACACAGAAAACACACATTTCATCATCAATAAAACAAAACTTATCCAATTATGGAAGCACAAAAAACAGTATCTTTCTTTTCGTTATGAATAATACATTTTGCCTGCTCTCTCCCTGTGCCCACCAGCACTCTTGTCCAGAGAAAAGAGAAGGCAAAAGAGTGCCAATGAAGAATATAAACCCATAGAAGATTCTAACAGGACCAACCACAGGACGATAATAAAAAAGCCTATATTTCCCCGTATACATAGCTTGTGCAGATTTAGAACCAGTCCAAACAACAGATATGCATTTGAAAACCTAAGAGAACCAAATCTTTATCGAAATATCATTAAAAGCGCAAAGCACAACCCAGGCATACAGTAAGTATACAAGAGAAACACCTATCTAGAAGTAGAAAAAAGCCTAAGAGAACCAAAATTTGTCAAGAGTAAATAAGCAAACCTACCTTGATCCAAATTTCACAATGTAAAACGTCCAAAACAACATATACACCCATTAGACAACCCCATAGTACGAAACCTATCTCAGGTAAAGCATTTCACCATAACAACACATCCTTGTAGAATAGAAACAAACTTAAATCCAGAACTAGCAAAACCCACATCTATTATACACCAAAAACAGCCTCAGACAAGCAAAAGCATCCATATCTACCCAATAAACCCATATACAAAGTTGGCAGAACCAAACTAAAATATAGTAGCAACAAAGACCATTTCTATCTATACCATGAAAAACACCAAACAAGAAATAATGAGTTTCTTTTAGCCTTAATAACAACCTGGTTTTCTTTGTACCAATAGAGCCTTAAACCAACATAAGAAACCCATCTAGAACCCAAACAAACCACAAACCCAAACCAAACACCACCTTTGATAGTTTCAAGATTCACATATTACTTCAAAAAATAAAGAAAACAAAACAGACTAACAACAATACCAACCTTTCACATCCAACACAGCCTTGTCCAAACATAAACACCCATCTAAACCGAAACCCACAGAAGGGTTTTGACAATGACCTATCACTTGTACATATTAAGAAAAAAAAAATTAACATCAAAGCCTAAATTTCATTTACACCAAGCCAAGAGAAACTTATCAAAATATGGAAACCCATCTTAAACCCCAAAACCCAAATTAAACACATTACGGTTTCAGAAACATCATACTAACTAATTTGACGCACAACAGCAATAACATAACCCACATTTCATTCGCAGCAACAAAGCCTTATCCAAACGTATGAACTCCTCTAAACCCCAAAAAGACAAAACCTACATTTAAATCCCATTCCATGTGCACCACCACCACCACCACCAAAAACAAAGCCAAATTTCATTTCCACCAGCAGAGCCTTATCCAAACACACAAATACAAATACATGTCAAATCCACAAATTTGTTTTCATAAAAATCATAGTAACCAACATAATCCACATTTCATTTAGCACCAAAGCCTTATCCAAACATAAAACCCCAGTTAAACCAAAACCCACAACAAGGGCTTCAAAAGGCAGCTATTTCTTGCAAAAAGTCACTAAAATTAAACCTGAAGATTGTGTTCCTTAATGTGGGCCCAAATCTGCTTGAGAGCTTGGGTGCGAGAGATCTCGGGGACGCCAACGAGGGCTTGCATCTCCGGCGAGATACGGCGGGGCTTCATGATGCCTCGGGGCGCGCGCGTGCCTGGTGCTTTGTCGGACACGGTAGCTGAAATCACCGTGCGCACCGTGCGCAGGTTAGCAGGAACCATGAGAGAGGAGGAGGGTGAGCACAAGGAAGATTTGACCATCAACGACGCCGTTTTGCCGGAGAGAAAGGTGGAGAAGAGCCCTAGAGAGGTCGCCATGTCGTTTGCTCTGCGAAAGGATAGAGTGTGTGAGTGTGAGACAGAAAGACAATTCTGAGCCCGCCTAATCCCCGGTTCTACAATTTCTTAGCTTTTCCAGATGGCACATAATTACCAAAATATCCTCTCATTTTTAAGAAAGGACATTTTTGGGCTGAAAATGGTATGAATATGGACGATGTGAGAGCCAACCCAAGCCCACCCAACTTGTTGAAATTTTAGACAAAGTTTTCTTTCAATTGGTTTGGAGGATTTTATTTTTATTATTTTAGTTTATTAAATTAAGAAAAATGTTAGGTGTTCTTCTGGTTTTCAACTGTGATGTAATTTTTAAAATCACCAATAGATTAAAAATCAATAATGATAATCTTAAATTCAACGGTGATTTTAAAAGCCACATCACTGTTGAGAAGAAATCAGAAAAATACCTAGCATTTTCCTTAAAATTAATATCTATTCTTAAAACATTTAAAATGATTTTTCTAATCCAAATTTGAATAAAACCCCAAAATATGGCTTGAATTAGATTTCCTTACGAGCATTCAAAATGAGCTGACTCACTTATATAGCTTTCTAGTCCGAGTAAACCTCCTATGCGGTCCATCTGCAAAAGGGATCTTTTGCAGCAACTAATAGCACAAAGACACATCACCTAAAGCACAAAAAATGCACACAAATAATCTACAACCTAATGCACTAGATTTTGAACTCAAAAGCAAGAAAAATTGAACTACAGAGGCAGAAACAAAGAGACCCCCATGGGTCTCTGCTGAAACGATGGCCGTGGGTCTCGTCAGACCCACGGCCAGTCAGACCCAACCACCCGGCCAGACCCACGGCGTGGGTCTGGTCGTGGGTCTTGCCGTGGGTCTGGCTCCGGCGCCGTGAGTGACATTCTCCGGCACCGTGAGTCATTTATTCCGGCTTTAGGATGAAAAAATTCCTAAGGGTTAATCTTCCCCTCTAGATTTTAGTTTTGAATCCAAAAATGAGTTTTGAGGCACTAGAAACGAGTTTTAAGGCATTAGAAGCTGATTTTGAAGCTGGATTTGTCAGAAAAGAGGCCAGAGAGGATGACCGGAGGTAGTGACCCAGCAGCTGGGTCTGGGCGGAAGTGCGGCTGGGTCAAGCCAGACCCAGCCGTGGGTCTGGCCGGCGCAGAGGGATGGACGGCGCCGTGGGATGCTTGCCGGCGCCGGTGGCTTGGTTGTGGGTTCCCTGGCGCCGTGGGTTCCTTGTAGTTTGGGCGTGAGTTTATCTAGTGTTTTTGATCTTATTTTGTTAAAATGCACTGGATTATGTGTCCACACATGAATGGTTGCTGCAAAAGACCACTTTTAAGGTCCGACCGCATAGTAGGGGCACCCAGTCCGAGTAAACCTCCTATGCGGTCCTTCTAGTCCAATTTTATTGCTAAATTTCTGCTTTATTTTACGATATCAAATGTCATTCTTTTATGTAGATTGGTTTTTTATTTTTAAAATAAGAGTAATGCTATACACTATAGTTTTAGACGTTGTTGGTGTGACAGTATCAATCAGTTCTTAGATTGCAATATCACATCAGTAAAGTATGATAAAATCGTGGTACATAGAAATTTTTTTTGTTCATTTATATATATATACCAAGCTTATGCTAATTCGTATGAAGAAATATGCATTGTTGGTTTGTTTCCATTACTGGGTTCGTGTCTTTTCAAAAAAAAAAAAAAAAAAAAAAATTACTGGGTTCGTGCTTGAAAATTCCCTTGTTTTGTGCTTTGTTAAATGTTGGTTGATCTTTTAATATGTGTTGTTGTTTTTTTTTTTTTTTTGTTAAATTCTCCTTTTCCCTCTTAAACATACAATCTGGTAAAAACATTTTAACTAGTTAGGTAAAAGTGAGTAAAACACGAGTTATTTCTTTTTAGAGTAATGTTACTCATTTTTCATTCTACTCTCATATTACTAGGTTGATACGGCAATGAATAACTAATGACTAGAAACTGAAAAATGTAGAGAATCAAGAGATTTTGATGGACAGGAAAAAACCTAATATAAATTAAATGATTAAATTAATTTATAGTTTTAGATTGTCCATATTGAGGCCTTCTCTATAATCTTAGTTTTAGAAATTAAATTAATTCATTCTTATAAGTTTAAACATTTTGAATAAGTTGTAATTTAATGGAGTATTAGAGTAGAAGTATTGAGTTTGAACCCTATTTCTAGCCAATTAAGGGATAATTTGAATAATATGTGAAGGAAAATGTTAAAATATAAATTATAAATGATTAAATTATTCCATTCTTATTAGCTTAACTTGTGATATAACCATATAAGTGATGACTTAACGCTTAGTAGGCCACCATTTAGATATTCAAACTCACTTGTTCAGTTGTTCTTTCTTCTCTTTCACTAGGCCAACATTGCTTGGACCCAAAATTTTTTTTTAATAAACTAGTAAAAGGATCATATATTACTAGTTTATTAAGTTTTTTTAAAGTGTCAAAACTCATATGTATGAGTTTTGACACTTTAAAATGTAATATTATTACTCAATCACCTTAATTCTGCATTAATTACATGAATAATGAATTACTGATAAAGTACCTTACAATCAACTCTGTAGAAAGATATTGTCTACTCATTAAGATCATAACTCACGTTATAATCAATTCTAGATACGATTCATGAATTTGTATGAAACTCACGTAAGTCCACAAATGATTCATTGAATTAAAAATAAATAAAATGGTTGAAAGATGGTTGTGTGATGCAAAGATGTATCATCGTCAGATAGGAGATTGGGTAAGGATTGGGTTTGAATCTTGTTGGCCATCCAACCACCTTAAAAATAAAGGGGTGAAGATCCAATGGTCGGCCCATAATCCTTCCAAATTTGTTGGGCTTGAACTTCACTCAAGACACGATTCACTTTACTGTGCCCAAATTTAGTGTTATCAAATTTTAAATAATTAAATAAATACTATAAAATAATTAAATTTATCTATCAGATTTTATTTTGTTTTCACCACGTGGCACTTATAGATTTTAACCATATGAATTTCTAAATAAAAGACGATATATATATTATCTTAAAGGATATAGCCATGATCAATCATTTGGAATACTGCTTATATTAAATGATATAGTAGTTTTCTGCTGTTTGGTTTACTTTTGTAATATTTCTACTTTTGTCTGTGTTTTGTTTGTAGAGATTTTTCAGTTTGCATCGGAGTTTGTTGCTCCTTGATGATAAATTTTGTTATGGTTTTGACGGTATTGTTCTCCCCTTAATCACTTTTTAGTGGTTGTTGTTTTATTTTGACAAAGGTTTGGGTTAGAAGTATGGCTCTTTTGAGGGTCATGCTCTTCTCTGTCCTCTATTTAGGTGTTATTATCGCTTTATACGGCCGATTTCTTGGCTTCTGCCCAAGTTATAGAGGTTCGAATAGTTTATAGTTTATTGGGATCATTTATGCGTTCATTGTCTGTTCGATTGTTCTAGTTTTCTATTTTCCATATTTAGCATTGTCTTTTACGTATGGGTTTGTTGTTGAGGTGTCCACCTCTTGGTTTAGTGTTATATTGTAATAAGTTATGTTATGAAGTGAAGTGAAGTATTTACCCTAAAAAAAAAAAAGTTTTCTTTCAGGTGAACCCATGAACATAGTATAGTATTCACAACGATAATAACTGAGAAATTGTGCTTACAATTTTTTTTTTATTCACCACACATATTCTCTACAAATATTTTAATATTTTGAATATCAAGACAATAACGAGAAAGAACATAAGATATATGTATCTTTAACTTTATTGATAAAATCAAAGATGCGTTCTTGAATTAAAACCATATTTTTCAACAAATCTTAAAAGAATTGTCATTTGTTCTCATAGACGGATTTACATGCAGGCTGGATAGTTTTAAAATTTTTTTATTAAATATGCATTAAAATCTGAATTTGGGCCAAAAGTTTTTAGTTCGGCCCCAGGCCCATTAAAAAAGTAGTTCAAAGATTGGTCATGACTATAAAAAACAGTCCAGAAAGTTTAAGTTTAATACACTTTACATTCGTGTTGCTATGTGATGTTTATCTCTGATAAGTTTTAATACATTTTACATTGAAGAATTAATTTGAAAATTGAATTATATTAAAAAATAATTATTTTTTAATTTTTAATTTTTAATTATTTTTTTTATATTTTCTTAACATTGATTTAAAACTAATTTTATTTATTTATTTATTTTCTTAACATTGGATTAAAACTAATTTTATTTTTTTATATATTAATTTAGCCTTTAATCTTTATATATTTCTCATCAATTATTTGGCCCCTATTTAAATATATTTTTAAGGAATACCAAAATATCCTGTCATTTTGTTTTTTCCTTTTTAAATTTGGTTTTGTCGCTCAGACGTGGAGCTCAATTTAGGAAAGGACAATTCCCTTCGTATGAAGAAATATGCATAGTTGTTTGTTGAAAATTTCCTTCTTTTTTGCTCTTTTGATGTGTTGCTATTTTCTTCTTTTTTCCCAAACTCATTAGTTTAGGTTTTTGGGTAGAAATAGTGTACTAATATGTATATTGATTTACTCTTGCTTACTTCTCTTTTGATATGTGTTGCATCTCCTTCTTTTTTCCAAACTTATTAGTTTAAGTTTTTGGGTAAAAGTGGGGTTATAATATGTATATTAATTTATTTTTGTTCACTTCTAATGACAGTAAAAGAGTATTTGGATTTGCCCAAATATGAGTATTGTGTAGTTAATATATCTCGGTAGACTAAGCTCATTAGCTTAAGTTATTCTCCTTAATACCGAGCTCTAAGTTTTTGGTAGAGAAAGAAGAGGTCTTGATGTACGGAAAAAGCCTAAAAAAAAAAGGTCTTGGGCCTCCCTTCTAAAGGGTTAATTATTTCTTGTCTCACATGGTTTAATAACTTTATTTTTACCCACCTGAGTTTCAATTTGTATCACAAATAATATCCCACTTATTGATTAAAACGGAGTTAACACTTTTGTCCAACTTCCGTTCAAAAAACCTAATGAAAGTCCAATAAAAAGATGACACGTGGCAAGGTGTAATATTAAAAATGGAAAAAAAAAAACAATTAAAATGAAAAAAATTAATAACTAAAAACTAAAACAATAAAAAAAAAAAAAAAAGAAGAAGAAGAAGAAGAAGAAAGGGGTGGCTCCACCAACCCATGGCCAGCTAAGGGTGGTCTGGCCACCCTAGAAGACCAAAAATAAGTTAGAGTTTGGTTTTTGAGGTGGCCGGACCACCTGATGGCCATGGGATGGTTCAGCCACACCCAAACCGGCCATATAGGGTGGCCAAAACCACCCCATGGCTAGATGAGGGTGGCTGAGACCCTTGGCGAAACCACCCCATGGCCAGATGGGGGTGTCTCGGCCACCCCCAAGGGCCCTTGGGGGTGGTTGGGATACCCCTTGCTGGCCATGGGAGGGCTCGGTCACCCTTTCTTCTTCTTGTTTGTTTGTTTTTTTGTTTTTTTTTTTTTATCATTTTTTAATTGTTTTACTGTTTTTAGTTATTAGTTATTTTATATTTTTTTTAATTTTTAATACTACTCCTTGCCACATGTTAGCTTTTTATTGGGCTAACTGGACTTCCGTCAAGTTTTTGGCGAAAGTTGGACGGGAGTGATAACTTTGTTTTAATTAATAAGTGTGGTACCATTTGCGATACGAATTGAAACTCATATCGGTAAAAATAAAGTCATTAAACCATGTATTTAAACATTACATGATTAAATTAATCTTGTGAATAGTGATTTGTTTGGCAAAACTATTTGGAAAAACATCACATAATAACACATGTTCAAACCAAATAAATTAAAAACACATCTAGAAACACATTGACAGACATACTCTATTTTATATATATATATATATATAATAAAAAATGCTAATGGGCTACTATTGAAAGGATCTCAAATATTCAAAGAAATTAATTAACTTCAGAAGTTTCGAAACAAAATTTTCATATATAGATCGATAATCTGTTTTGAAAGTGAAACAGACCCAAGTTAGCCAAACTAATAAATTAACACTTACTAATCTAACATATTCTAATATATATTTATATATTAGTAGGGTAAAAATGTATTAATTCCATCGCTAAAAAAAAACCTCTCATCTCTATGAGCAATAGCCCGCCCATCATTATATATGTTTGGTCTTGGGATGTTGAGGTTCTTGATCCAAGAATCGCCACCTCCGACGGGTGCTTGTTTCACCATGAGTCTATATGATGAATATTTCTAAGCGCAAGCACAAGAAAACTACTAGCTGCCATTTGCGAGTGACCCCGGAGTGTCGTTAATATATTGCAATATAAAATTAAACAATTATATATAT
>NC_081544.1:3153882-3190897 GCF_901000735.1 Corylus avellana | reverse complement strand
TTCACATTTAAATAAGAATAAAAAATAGAAAATTTCAATAATGGTATATAAATCGAACTAATTCACTAGGATCGATCGGATGTTCGATCGAACATTTGATCTTATCACGATCAATCGAACTAATTCATTAGGATCGATCGGATGTTCGATCGAACATTTGAATCTATCACGATCAATCGAACTAATTAATTATGATTGATCGGATATTCGATCAATCTTTCAATTTCAATTGTTTCAAGTTTGATCGATCATTTGATTCTATCACAATAAATCGAACTAATTCACTAGGATCGATCGGATGTTCGATCAAACATTTGATCTTATCAGGATCAATCGAACTAATTCACTAGGATCGATCGGATTTTTGATCGAATGTTTGATCCTATCATGATTAATCGAACTAATTCACTAGGATCGATCGGATGTTCGATCAAACATTTGATCTTATCACGATCAATCGAACTAATTCACTAGGATCGATCGGATTTTTGATCGAATGTTTGATCCTATCATGATTAATCGAACTAATTCACTATGATCGATCAAATGTTTGATTGATCAATTGATCCTATCACAATAAATCGAACTAATTCACTAGGATCGATCGGTTGTTCGATCAAACATTTGATCTTATCACGATCAATCGAACTAATTCACTAGGATCGATTGGATGTTTGATCGATCGGATTTTCGATTGAACATTTGATTGATCATTTGATTCTATCACGATCAATCGAACTAATTCACTAGGATCGATCGGATGTTCGATCAAACATTTGATCTTATCACGATCAATCGAACTAATTCACTAGGATCGATTGGATGTTTGATCGATCGGATTTTCGATTGAACATTTGATTGATCATTTGATTCTATCACGATCAATCGAACTAATTCACTAGGATTGATCGGATTTTTGATCGAATGTTTGATCCTATCATGATTAATCGAACTAATTCACTATGATCGATCAGATGTTTGATCGATCAATTGATCCTATCACAATAAATCGAACTAATTCACTATGATCGATTGGATGTTCGATCAAACATTTGATCTTATCACGATCAATCGAACTAATTCATTAGGATCGATCGGATGTTCGATCGAACATTTGAATCTATCACTATCAATCGAACTAATTAATTATGATTGATCGGATATTTGATCAAACCTTCAATTTCAATTGTTTCAATCATTTGATCTTATCACGATCAATCGGACTAATTCATTATGATTGATCGGATATTCGATCAAACCTTCAATTTAATTGTTTCAAGTTTCATCGATCATTTGATCCTATCATGATCGACTGAACAAATGTACTATGATCAACCGGATATTTGAATGAACCTTTAATTTCAATTGTTTCAATTTTGATTGTCACTTGATCCTATCATTTCATTGTATCACTATCAAAGTTGTTGTACATTATTCAATAATAAAAATTAAAAATTAAAAATCCAAAAGGTACTACAACTTTTTAAGTCTTTTGAGAGGTCGGTATTAAACAATTAAATTTATTTGTCAAGTTTTATTTTTTAATATTTTTACTATTTGACACTTACTCAAGTTAATCACGTGAATTTATGAAAAGATTATAGTAAAATATATATCTCCAAGGTGAAACTAAGTAAGGCATTACTCCCCTCAAAATTTTGAATTTACCACTATTTTATATATATATATATATAATATCCTTCCTCACACTTAAATGTCTAGTTCCACCCTTTGCACCTCTATTATTTTCCACAAGAAAATTTCCCAACAAAATGATATTTGACTCTCCTCCTTTAAGGAAGTGCCTACATGCTACATGATTGAGATTCACCTACCTTTACTTTCTTTTTCTTTTTATTTTTTTAAATAAAATAAAAAATTGTGGGTTTTTTGCATTGAATTTTTTAGGCAATATGAAATGTGGCTATCAAGAGTGAGCTTCTTCCTAGAGCTTCCATCATTGAAATTTCGGTGGGCCATTGTAGTGAAATTAACCCAACCTTAAAGGAAAATTGAAAGAAAGGGACAGAGCCTCCCTCCCTTTTGCTGTAGAATGAAGTTAGCCTTATTTGTTTCATCACAAATCCATGCAGATTGCAGCTGGCATCTTAAAACTGCATGGTTTAGATGGTTCATTGATTTCAAGGGGTCCTTAAAACATTTAAGAATGTGAATTTAATCATTTAATTTATATTATAATACTCGCATTCACATGGGAGCTCAAAATTTCTCTTAATAAGTAAGGTCCAACTCGTATAATATTTTAATTGAAATGAGAGGTGAATGACTGAGACTAAGTTTGAACTTAGAACCTCTACTGTAATACCATGTTAAATCAATGTCATTTTGATTAAAATTTAAGAGTAATGTTGCACACATTTTTATTTTCATATTCTTTTATGTAATTTTTAAAATTATTATTGAATTTTGATTAAATATAATTTTAAAAGTCCCGTCAAGGAGCTAAGAGTCCCAGTAATGAGGCTGCTCATAGATTAGCAAAATATGCTTTAGAGGGTAGGGATGTCCAATACTGGAGCTATGAATGTTGAATGTTCGTCTTGCATCCAAGAGGTTGTAAGTGTTGAGTCAGCAATTCTTGAAATTTATAATATCTGATACACTCTTCAAAAAAAAAAAAAAAAAAAAAAAAAAAAAAGTCGTGAGAGTAGAAGTGTATGTTGCATTGATTTCAATGGGTAGCTCAATCGGTTAGAGATTACGCCATAACTTAAAGCGAAGGACTTTGGGCATTAGTCCCCTCAAAATTTGGAATTTAACACTATTTTTTTATATATATAATATCCTTTCCAAAGTTAACTTTCTATCCTCAAAAAAAAAAAAGTTATAAAATTAAATTAAATTAAATTATGTGGCCTCACCCTTAAATGTCTAGTCCATCCTTAGTACCTCTATCATTTTCCACAAGAAAATTCCCCAACAAAATGATATTTGGCTCTCCTCCTTTAAGGAAGTGACTACATGATTGAGATTCACCCACCTTTACTCTTTTTTGTTTTTTGTTTTTTTTTTTTTTTTGTGAAAAATAAAAATTGTGGGTTTTGGCATTGAATTTTTTAGGCAATATGAAATGTGGCTACCAAGGGCGAGCTTCTTTCTAGAGCTTCCATCATTGAAATTGGGGTGGGCCATAGTAGTGAAATTAACCCATCCTTAAAGGAAAATTGAAAGAAAGGGACCAGAGCCTCCCTCCCTCCCTTGCTGTAGAATGAAGTTAGCCTTATTTGTTTCATTACAAATCCATGCAGCTGGCATCTTAAAACTGCATGGTTTAGATGGTGCAACATAACCATCACAACCATCATCAATCCATTTGGATTATTGTTTACATTAAATGATAAAGTTTTCCTCAGATGCATTTTGTTTGATAATACTTCAAAATATTTTAGAATTTTGGATCAAATGAACAAATTCCTCCTTCTTTTCTCCATTGAAATTGGCTTGGAAGTTCAATTTTTTAAAAACACTTCTTAAAGATTGAGAGATTGATGATGAAAAAAAAAAAGAGAAGAAGTAAGAAAATGGTTTGAAATTGACAAACTCCCAGATTCAGAAGCAGTGGAACATACAAACACAACACAATGATCAATCAACATCTACATAATTGTTGTGAATTATCATCATCATGTTAAAGCTAGCTGTTGCTTTTTGTGATTTGACTTTTGTTTTAAGATTAATTTGCTTAAACATTAACTATTTTGTGAGTTGAAATGATCAGACAAAAGTCAGCTGAATCAGAGGGGTATATAGTAGGAGGTCGCTGTAAGCTTTTGAAGGAAATGGGCCAACAGGAGGAAGATGGTGAGTAACGTCATGCAAATTACTGATATGACCCTTTAACCAAAATGGGTCCTTTGTAGCTTTTACTCTACGCTGCTTTTGGGTTCCATGTCCACCCTATTCTAAGCTGTCCGCCATAACCCCAAACCATGATGCTTCCATTGCTTAATTAATTGCATGCGATGATCATGTTGTGTGGATTTTCTTTCTAACAAATTTTTTTATAAAAAAAAAAAATTGGAAAATGATGTTTTCTAAAGATAAATATTAGTTTTAGTAAATTAAATTGGAAAAAAAAATTTCAATTCAGTTTGAAAACGTTTCGATTATGTGTTCTAAGAACATACGCCAATTCAATAGATTAAATAAGATGAGTGTTTTGAAAGCCAGTTTGAAAATGCATGTGAGGACTACATGCTTTAATAGCAGATGTTAATAAACTGATATATGACGTACTATCCTATAGCTTGATGATATGGTAATAAAAATTTACCTTTAAACAACATTTTTTTTAAAACATAATGTAAACAAAGAAAGAAAAAAATTCATAACCGATTTACTACTACGTTATCAACAGTCTATTAAATAGTATTATTCAATTTATTTTTTTTATTTTAAAATGTATTTTGATATGATATTTGAAAAAAAAAAAATTAAGTATTTTGTGAATGTTTTATATTTTGAAAACACAAATCATAAGAGAGAAGGCAAAGCCATCGTTTTCTTTTCTTTTTATTATTTTAATATGCCAGCGGCAAGCACTATAGAGGTATGAGTACTCTTACATTTCAAGTAAAGAAAGTGTTTTTCCTTTGAAGTCATCCAAAATTTAAATATATTATATATATGACATTTCGTTTATCAAATTAATCTTTATTTATTTTTACATTTTGCTCTTTCACCATCTCCTAGAGGTATGAAATTTGCCGGCTTGACATTTTTTACACCACAGTAAAATTTAAAAATTGAAAAGGCTAATTAATAACTAGAGAATATGCTTCACGGCAAGGATTTACGAGTCACATTGCTTATTATTGGTGGTAGCTAATTTGTTTGTTTGTTTTTTTTTTTTTTTTTTTTTTTAGTTTAAAAATTGCACCATATCATTATAAAAAAAACTCTCAGGCTAGCTAATACCACCACTCCAGTGGACAGTACAAGAGGGAAAAGAAAAAAAAAATTAAATGAATCAATTTGACATGAAACAATTTAAAAATGAGAAACATTTTTTAAGGAATAAAATATATACTTTAAATTGGCATATATTCTTAAAATCACGGATATTTTTAATATAAATTAACATATATTCTTATAATCCTTAAAATATGTGATTTTTACGAACATATATATTAGAGGTAATTACATTTTGTCACCATGAACTATCATTTTATAACAAAAAGTTTTCATTCGTCAGTCAAAGGGGTTAAAATTGATGGTCAACGGTCATATGCAAGTCATGTGCCATTTAAAAATTTGTTCTTCCACTTTTGCCCTCACTTCAAACCGAAAAAATGACGCTTATACCCTCTTATACCATAATCCAACACATGAAAACAGTTTAAAATGAGGGCAAACGTGAAAGAAAAAAAAATTAAAATGGCACATGACTTGCACATGACTGTTGACCGTCAATTTTAACCCTTTTGACTGACGAAATGAGATTTTTTGTCGTAAGATGGTAATTTGATAAGGTCAGGTGTCATACTTAATTGTTCATGGGGAAAAGTATCAAGACGTTGTAGTTCATATAGGCAAAAGGTAATTACCCCTAAACATTAAATAAATTTCTTACTTCTAAAGTTGTTGTGAGCCTTGATTGGAGTTTAAGCAATCTTGCAACACTTCCAATCACATTTTTGCCATATGCTAATATAGGCAATGCACTGACATCTATTCGTAGAGTTTTACATATCTTCTCAGAGTCCTTAACATGTTTAAAAGACATATCAATTTAATTGATTAAATTAAATATTTTAAAAAATAATTAATTTAGCCTAGAGCCAACAAATTGGGCTGTTGTTGGCTTTCATTATCATCATTTTTTATTATTATTATTTAAAATACGAAAGAAATTAGGGTACGTAGGAAGATTTGTGTTGAAGGCACCTATCACGGCATGACAGCTCAAAAGCCCACACACATTTTCTCTGGCGGTTCACCATAATATGTCGCAGCTGAATTTGGCGGATTACTACCAAAACGTTGGCGTACAGATCACAACAGCAATAAGGTCCATAGCACATGAAAGCGGGGGCCCACTAATCATTGCCTTGCTTTGATGCCCCAAAACAGATAATCAAAATCATGCCAAATGGGTTTAAATATGGCTTTCAAAACAACTGTCTGTCTGTACACGTGTCTTTTGGATCGAATTTTTTATTTATTTGAAAAACCATTCTCACGTAATATAAAAATAAAAATAAAAAATAATTTTGAGGATTTTGTGAGCGTTTTGTAATTACCTTTTGAGCACTCACATTGGGCTCAACAAAAAATAGCTATTTTTTACGGCGTTAAACAGCTTAACTAAACGACGAAAGATTTGTAATTAAGCACTGTAGTCTGTAGCTCAACAATCTATAATTTGTATTGATTAAAAAAACAAAAATCAATTGTCTTGCTTCTATGAAAATAAGGAAAGTAGATAACGAAATAATATTTTAAATGAAAAAAAAAGTGAATATTTAAAATGTTAGGCCGGGTATAGGTGCTTTGAAAGAAAAAATAGCTAAAAAAAATGTTCTTTAACTAAATATTTGTTGAACCGAATGTGAATGCTCTAAAAATTCTGAAAGGGATTCAAGTATTATTAGTGGTGGAACATTAAGTTAAATATATAAAAGTTGAAAAATACAAGGGTGGATATAAAATTCGAGCATAGATGTAAAATATATTTCTTCTTTATTTCAAGAATGGAAGCTCTTTAATCATACATGTTTTAATTAATTTTAGATTGGAGAGGTATTAATTTATTCACAACATCCCAAACGTCATGATTATGATTGCTCATCTAAGCTAATGAAAATCATAAATTAAGATATTTTGCCCTAAAATAAATCATTAGGGACCAACTATTTCTCTTCGTAATCATAACAACCATAGTCCACTTCACTTGCTCTTAATGCTACTGTCACCAAAATAAGGAGACATTTATTACAATTTAGGGTAGCTTCTAATTTCTTGGCACTTCACTTACACTTAATGCCATGGTCACCAAAACAAGGAGACATTTAGTATAAGGTAGCTAGAAAATGTAGCTCTAATGAATCTATGCTTCATTAAGGAACCTACAATTTGTACATCTTACTAAGGTGAGTGAATAAGCGTGATAAATAAATGTAAAATATAGCAAATGCCACATGAGTCACGTGATAATTTATATTTGATTAAAAAAGAAGTGTTATATAACAGTTCATATTTGAATAGCTTATATAAGAAGTGTCACATAGGCTGTTACATTAGTTTGTAAATGTAACAAGTTCTTTGTGAACTACTAAGTGTCGGTCCACAACAAGTTTATATTTTATGAAGAAAAAAAAAGTGTTACATGATAATCCACATTTGAGTCGTTGGCATAATAAATATTACATAAACTATCGATCACGTCTGCTTGTAAATGTAGCAAATAGCTTGTGAACCATTAAGCGTCCGTTCACATTTTAGTAGTTGACGTGATAAGTTTCATGTTTATTCAACGTATAATTACAAAAGACTTTTTAGCTACATATGGATAGATATAAGAGTAATGCTAAAAATTACATTTTTACTGTACTATTAATTTATCATGCTGACGTGATATGCCAATTTATTCTTAAATTTTATTTCATTTTTTTAGAATGTACAATGTCACATAGCATAATAAAATAAAAATATAATTTATAACATTAATCATTATATAAATATCTTGACCATATAAGTCCATTTTAAAATAATTTTTTTTTTTTAAAAAAAAACAATTTGTGACACCTAAACCTAGCATGATTTAAAGCATCCAACCACATGTAAATGGCCCCACACCATCACCTGCCATGTTTTTCACCTGTACCAGAACGGTGGAAAACAATCACAACCGTAAAACACACGCTGCAACGTGGCAGCCAGATCCGCGATCTCCATGCACAAATGGGACCCATCCGATAGGTCCCGCAATCGGACGCCTCAGATCTGTTTGGTAGCGACAATCTGGCCATGTGGACGAACCAGCCGGAACCTTCCCTGGCCTTTACATAACGCCTATTTATTCTGTTTCATTTTGCTCTCAGAAAAATACAGAGTCAGACACAGACACAGACACACGTGTAAGAACTCGAACTAGCTCTTTCTCTTTAGCCTGTGCTACTTGAAGTGCGCAGGTTAAGCAGTGGGGCGTGCGCAGTGTAAGAGAGAAATGATGGATAGGAGAGCGGTTTTGTGCTTAGGTTTTGTGTGCATTGTGATCGCCGGCGTCGGAGGTCAATCTCCTGCGACGTCTCCTAGCTCGACGCCAGCTCCGCCTACACAGAATAATCCTCCTCCGGCAGGCTCACCGCCGCCTACGAACAATGTTCCACCCCCGTCGACTCCTCCTCCAGTGAGCACTCCGCCTCCTTCATCGCCTCCTCCGGCGACTCCTCCTCCAGTCAGCTCTCCGCCTCCCGCCTCGCCTCCTCCGGCGACTCCTCCACCCGCTACTCCTCCCCCGGCCACTCCACCTCCAGCGACTCCACCTCCGGCGTCTCCTCCACCAGCATCTCCTCCTCCGGTAACTCCCCCTCCAGCCACTCCACCTCCGGCATCACCTCCTCCGGCCACTCCACCCCCGGCAACGCCTCCACCGGCGCCTCTAGCATCTCCACCAGGGCCGGTTCCCGCCACTAGCCCGGCTCCAGCACCTAGCAAGAAGAAGGTGAAAGCTCCTGCTCAGTCTCCCTTGGCGCTGAGCCCGGTGTCGGAAGCCCCGGGGCCGAGCCTGGGAGCTCTCTCTCCGACCCAGAACGACGACGTAAGTTTCTCCTCTCTTTCTTTTATTTCTTTCTCTTTTGCTTTACCCGTTATTATAAAACATAAATTATCACTTATCTTAACTTAAGCAAAATAATAATAACAAATTTAATCATTTACTTTAAATATTTTTAACTATGGATTTTTATCAACATAAGCATGGTTACGGGTTTCCCGGTGTTCCGTTATGGTGTCACGAGCTCACGTGAGCTTGGGAAACCGTGTAGATCTGATTGGTTCTATAAAATGAAAATCAATCCCCCATGTTAGCTTTCAACACTGATCAAAAGTAACCACGGCAAGCCAGGTGCTTCAGATTTGTCCTTCATGGGTCTGCACTGTACAAGAAACTAGAGACAAAAATGCTAGACAGCAACGTAGGACAGAAAATGTCGATCCATCCTAGTATAATAGCTTTCTTGTTTGAAAGCTTGTTTAAACCGTCCAGTGTACTGTCCTTTGAAAGCAAAGACAGGCCTCACCGTTCAAATAGTCTTGTTCGAATATGCCAAACATTTAATTAATAGCATTCTGATCCGGTACAATAAGATTGTCGTTTAAAAGCATAGTCAGCCTCACATGTTCGGACAATCGTTCCGAAAAGGTGGGACTCGGGGAAAGAAGTACTGGTTCAATCCAACAAGATATGTAACATATATAACATTAGGTAACAAGATACTAACCTAAGATTAAGTTTTAATAAATGTGTAAGAGAAATTGATGCAACCAAAAACATTTTTGTACAGTTTGAATATTCAATTCTGTTTATGTTATTTGTTACAACTTGTGGTGCAACCTTGGATTGCAGAGTGGGGTTGAGAAGATGTTATCCATTGAGAAGATGGTTGGGAGCTTGGTGTTTGGATGGGCTCTCCTGTGGGTGGTGGTTTAGAGCAGTCTCAGTCTGGGGTCTTTTCTTTTTGATTTCAGTGTTACATTACTGTTGCCTCTATTATATATCTACTGCTCATCACCCTATTAGCCCCCCACCTGATGATGGGCACCTGCTATATTTGTATTTGAACTACATACATTCGGTTGAATTCTTTTGGGAGATTTTTGAGGGGAGTTTTCTGCATTGCCTGTTGAGGGGGAGTTGTTTTGTATTTGATTGGTAGCTACCTCTTTCTCTCATGATATCTTTATTTCATTTTTCTATTATCTCTTTTGGTCTCACCTTTAATTGATTCGTATCGTCTCCTTTCTCTCTTTTTTTTTAAAAAAAGCCAAAAGTCATATTTTTATTTCATTTTATTGATGTGATACTGTCAATCAGCTCTCGAAAAACTAATCAAGAACTGATTGACAATGCCACAAGATAAAAGTGTGGTGTATAACTTTACTACATGCAATAAGCAAAATGCTGCATTCATTATATAACCGATTGGCACAAAAAGGAAGCTATGAGGGGGAAATGAGCTTTTCTCTAAATCGGATTCAATTTGGTAGATTGGGTAGGAGGTATTTTCTTGAGTTTAATTTGAAGGAAAATTTTATCCCGACCAAGAGAGAAGATAGGTAGAGGCAAAGGGGATGCAAAGTAAAATTTAGACTAAACATTCTTAATCATGTACACTTTTTTGGGTCAAAAGCAAGGATTTCATTCATGTAAAGAAATGCTTACAAGGCCAAAAACATCACACGATCCAATTGCATTGCAAAGGAGTTCGTAGCATGTGGGCATGTGGCATTACAGTGGGGCGACAGGACCAAAAGCATAGTATGGGCCATAAGAGGAACCATTTGAAAGATCAACCATTCGAGTATTCACAAGTGTTTATGTATTACCATAGAGTCGGGAGGTCAAGAGTTCGAACGATAAAGAGTCGGTTTGGCAACAGGTTTTGTACAAGTTTTTTCTTTCTACTAAAACCAAAATCATTTAACAAATAACTTAAAAACTACTTTTACTTTTATATTAAATCAAAACAATTTTCGAAACAGAAAACACTTTGGATTAATGGGTATTCCAACTAAAAATTATCATAAAATGCATACAAGTCATTAAAAGGAGGTCAGTAAACCATAAATTAGGATACCCACCTTACTTGTTTCTTAAGCAAATTGAAGAACCCACATATATGAGGAAACCCAAAAGTAGACTTGGTTTTAGAAATCTCTATAAAAAGAAAGTTCTGGTTGAAGAATGAAGATTAACTAAAATTTGATCCCAGATGCCCAATAATCAGGTTTAGTTTATAAATTTTAGCTTTTTTTTTTTTTTTTGGACAGTTTTCATCTTTACTCTATCCCAATCTATTAAACTAATATGCGTGAATCATATGTTATTTTAAAACCAGATGCATTTTTTTGACTTCTGTCAATTTAATAGATTGAGTTGAAAAAAAAATTTGTACATTATTTTTTTTGGGGGAAAAAGTCCATTTAACCCCCCCCCCAAAAAACTACTATCACAATGACAATTTACTCTCCAAACTATCAATTACGATAATTTACCTTCCAAACTATCAAAATAATAACAATGTACCCCCCAATGCTAGCAAAATGACGAAAATACCCCTATATAATTTTCACTAAGACAAAAATATCCTTAAAATTTGAAAGAATAAAAAAATTAGTATTTTTGTTTTTATTTTAGTAAGGATAATTTTGTCATTTAATTAAAATTGGGAGTACATTGTGATTGTTTTGGTAGTTTAGGGGGTAAATTGTCGTAATTGATAGTTTGAGGGATAGATTGTCATTGGGGTAGTAGTTTAAAGAGGTTAAGTGGACTTTACTATTTTGTTTTTTCCTTTACCCCTATTATCCACCAAAGGAATTGGAATGTTAATTGTATTTTTACTCATTGCCTTTTTTTTTTTCCTTTTTTTTTTTATCATTCTCACATGCTCTATAAATACATGTCTATTTAATAAACTGACTAGAAAAGTTTTCTCTTAACCCTATTTGGAGACCAGTTGTAAATTAAGGCACGGGCTTAGGGGATTAATTTGTTAATTCAACTTTCAAGCAAGTGGGCTGAAAGAGCTTTACAAACGTTGAGCCCAGTTATCTCTATAGGAGTTGTAGTGGATTTGAACCCGTTCTAATTTTGCGAAACCCATTACTATGGGAGAAATGAACCCTTTTTGACATGTTATACAGTAGAATGCTAATGGGCCCCTTATGAAGCTCATCCCAATCACCTTGGACAACAACCTGGAAAAGTTCATTGAGAATTTCTACATCCAAACCAAATTGTTAAAAATGCAATGGTGGTTGTGGAGGAATTCAATGTGGCGGAACAACATTCTACGATGGGCGGCTCCTCCTTGTGGTGTGTTCAAAGTCAATTGAGACGTGCCTCTTGATTAGTTTGAGAAAAATGATGGGTGTAGGCGTTATTGTTCGAGATCATGAGGGAAAGGTTCAAGCTAAAATGTGCTCCTCTATGAGCTATCACTGATCCAACTGTGGTGAAGGCTTACGCGGCATGAAAGGCTATGGTCTTTGGAAGGTGATGCTTTGAAAATTATATATGCACTACGAAAGGAGGAGCAATCATTAAGCATGTATGAGACTTTGATTGATGATTCGAAGATAATTCTGTGTAGCTCCCATTCATAGCAATTGTATTGTATACAATGAGGGAAGCAAATATGGCAATACATCCACTGGCAAAATCTGCTTTCCATCAATCTGTGGAGAAAATTTGGATGAAAGAATATCCTATTTTTTCTTCGTGATATTATTTTCTTTATAAGCGGTATGATTTGATCATTTATAAATGAAAAAAACTATCTATTGCACACTCATTTAAGAAAAAAAAAAATTAATGGATGATTCTCACTGCTACATCATTGAAATATTATGACAGTTTACTAAATAATATTTATCTTCACATAAACTATTAGATACAACAAATATAAATTATTTTCTTCATTTCACTTCAAAAACAAAAACAAAAAAAACCCATTTCACCATCATTCCAGCGGGTTGACAGTGACAATGACTGATCCAAAAATTGATGAATATTACCACGTCAGCCCCAATAAAATAAACATGAATAAAATAGAAATAGTATGCATTACTCCATCCAAAAATAAGATGCACTGCCATAATTACATGTAGGTAGAAATGTACGAGTACAAACAAATATGCACACGCAATGAGATTCCCTTGAGTTGTGGGGGAGTAATGGGCATAAATTGCCTTGAGTTTAAGGGTAGGGGGCAGTGGGAAAACCATCATAAATGTGCATACATTGTTTGGCAATACAAAGAATATGTGGAAGCTTCCTTTGCCGACAATGCTATGAGATTTATTTATTTATTTATATTTTCTTTGTTTTAAGTTTTCAACTTTATTAATTTCTTTATCTTCTACATACATTTTTTTTTGAAATGCTCAACGTGTCAACCAAATTAACAGCACCTCCTAAATTCCTGCTCACTTGCTCCACAATAACCCACACAAATAGCTCTCACAAAGTCAATGCCAAATGCTTCTTTGATTCCATTTTTTTTTTCTTTAAAATAATAATTCTGTTTTTAAATTCATATAATGCCAAAAAAAAAAAAAAACTATTTGCTAACATTTTATATATATATATAAATATATTTTTCGTTCCATAGCAAAAATATTAATAAACAACACAAATATTTCATTTTTATGTTATAGCATAATATTTTTCTCAAACCAAAAAAAAAAAAAAAAACGCTACAAACATACTCAAAACTCTCTAAAAACAGTTTTTAATTTTTTTTAAGCATGTTAAGAATTTTTTTCTATATATATATATATTGGCATGATTTGATGTTTATAGTTTATGGCTATAATTGTTGATGAATTAGGATCCGGATCCCTTATAATTGAGAAGAAATTTGAAAATTTTTAATTGTTAATCGTAACTTTTTATTTTAAATTTAATGGTCTATAAAATTATTTAAATCTCGATAAAACAAAAATTAGTATTTAATGTTTCAGTTATATAAAAGCAGTTAATATTTTATAAATCATTGAATTTAAAATAAAAAATTACAATTAACAATCAAAGAATCTTCAATTTATCTGCCGTAAAAGGAGATCTAAATTGGATGAACCAAAACTTGAAGGCTCACTCCCACGCACGGCAAAGTTGACGTTTAATAAATGATGATTGGACCATTGCCATTAAAACTTGTGCCATCAATAAGCTTAAATGCTCATGACTCATGAGCCAACGCGCGGACGCATGGCCTTGGGAATCTTGGACTTTTCTTCATTTCACCAATATGTTTATTCTCTAGTGGGAATCCAAACCCGTGTGTATATATATATATATATATATATTAGCATTTAGGGCTAGGGTTTATACCTTTCCCCAAATATTTTGGGGGCATAAGGTTGTCATTCTAGAAAAAAGAGAAGCAAAATAGGCCCTTCTCCACATGTTTGCTAAAAATTTGCCAAACTCCTAGTTTTTCGAACTATGGCTTGGCTTAGATGTGAAGTTAGCCGTGAGTCCATTTGGTCTATCTCGTAAAAAAAAGTTCAAAGTATTATAATTTTCATGCTCCATTTTAGAGTAATTTTTGAAGGCCTATTTGTGTTTTACTAAGAATGACGTGATTATTAAAATTATTCTTTGATCAAAATTCAATAATAATCAATCACAAGTCTAATGATAATTTTAATAGCCACATCATTCTTAGTATGACACAAGTAGGCCACCTAGAATTACTCTACATTTTAGGGAACAAGAAAGTAATTAGAAACTACATTTTTATCCCACAATTATTTCATAATGTTGACGTGTCAGTTCTAACCGACCATTAAATCAATCATTATTTAAAAAAAAAATAATAATAATAATAAAAAATCCAAGAATTGATTGAGACTACTATTTTAGCATTATAGGATAGTTATATGATAAAAATGTAGTTTTTAGCATTACTTTTTTATAAAAATAAGTGTCACGTGGAGTGGACTGTCATGTGGTCGATGATGTGAGTTTTTTTTTTTTTTTCTTTAATTTTGTAATAGGCTTGTCACTATACTCACATGTCCTCGCTGATGTGATTTTTATTTTAGATATAACCTCATAGACAAGATGATATGTTATTATTAGCAACAACTAGTGTTGTCATCGATGGTAAACGGTTGTTGCTAATAGCTTCCCTCTACAACTTATGCAAAAAATAAAATAAAAAAAAAAAAACTTGCCAAGTTATTAGCGACGACAAAATGTCGTCACTAGTATGAAAATTTTCCTTAAATGAGCAACGACCCCAAAGTCGTCGCTAAAAGTTTGGTTGCTAATGACCAAATTTCTTATAATGTTTTACATTTCAGTAGCTAGTGTAATAAGTATTATTTGGACAGTAATAATCTACATTTGAGTAGTTGACCTAATAAATATCATATAAATTCACATGTCAATTTGTACAAAGCTTAAAATAAAAGTTATAGTATACCTACCAATGCTGCCTTTAACTTCTAATGGTGATTTATTCATGTATGGGTCAAACATGGACTAACTTTCTCTCGCTCTCTCTCTTTTCTTTTAGTTATTTTAATTATTATTATTTTTTATTTAATTTTTTTTTTTTTGTCTTAGAGGGAAGGAAAATAGGAAATTACGCACTTAACCTTGACCGACAACACCTATTAAGATATCGTGCCTATACCGTCAAGGCACTATTGTTAAGGCTTAAAAGTAAAATCACGTCCAAAAATAAATCAAAGAGTAATAATCAAGAGATCTCTTCTTAATGTTACACAACCTAGGCATTAAATCATCACTTGCTTTCCTTAGCACATGATAATGTGCATTAAACAATAACAAATCTTCTCCATATGCACTCTTAAAAGTATTTTCAAGATTCCATCTAATTGTTTTGACTAATGCACAATTACTTCTTCCACAAGTGTTCTTGATTACAGCTTTTATTATAAGTCACTTACAAACTTATATGGCAGTAAACCTTAAATTTATCGCATAATAATTATCTTTTTTTTAAAAAAAAAAAAAAAAAAACCACATAATACTTATCCCGTTTACAAACAAACATGACAATTATCGAATTATGGTTCTTTACAATTTTATTTATTATGAAATTTATGTCGTTTTCAGACATTAAAATGCTTGAAAAATGTCACATATTAAAAAGAAAAATGCTAAGTGTCCTATGTGAATATATTTTTTTTTAAAAGGAAAAAATAAATTGTTTCTTATTTCTCTCACTCAATTTTAGAAAATAATATTCACCTAGGACCAAAGCAGTATCTAGCATTTCCCTATTAAAAATGTAGAATGTTATCGAGGCCATTAGAGAAATTCTCTCTCCTAAAAGATTTATTCTTCGCTTTTGTAGAGACGCTTCTTCTTCGTAAAATTAAAAGACAGGTTTTGGCTTAAAATTTTTTACAACATAAAAAGTAAGAACCTAATAAATATACTCAATTATCAACTATAATATGCCACATTTTTATTACGTAGCATTTTTCAAGTGTTTTAATACCTATAAACAATCTAAATTTTGTAATTTGAGAATTTGTAAACTCTTTAAAACTGTAAAAAATCCTAATCCACAATTACTACTTTAACCTTTAAAATATAGACCGTCATGTGACAATTTTGGCATGACTTATTTTTATAAAATATTGTGAATTGGGCACGTGAAAAGCTTATTGTATACCAAACATTTTTCCTTCTACTTGTCAACTACCATGAAATTGAGTCGTGGGTATAAATGAATGTGTTTATTGAGGATATATAGGAGTTTGGAATTAGAGTTCCGAGTCAACTTAATTGAGAATCCAACATTTCATTCTAGGAAAGAAGGAAGATGAGATTAAGATAAAATAAAGATTAAAGAATATATATTTATTTAAATACCATTCCCCATATGAATGCATATATTTATTATAAGCAACAAAATTGTTTACTCCCAAGTTTCATTCAACTCAATAGCTAGAACCCTACTTCCCAGACAGTCAACACAAATCTGCTACTTATTTTTTGACTCTTTGCTTCTGGCTTTTCTACTTGACTCAGGGAAATTGCCCAGAAGTAACGGTTACTTCTGCAAGTGTTTCAAAATTTATTAATATCACATATGCTATGCCGTGAATACACATATCTTATGGTCATAATCAACTGATTGTAAGAGTTTGCTTGGGATTGCGTTTAAAAAAAAAAAAAAAAAAAAAAGTTTTTAAGTTAAAAATAGCTTTTGGGCAAAAGCTTTATTTTTAAGCTATTACTAAAAGTGCGTTTTAGTCATTTTTAGACTTTTTGGACCCTTAAAAGCGCTTTTAATTTTTTTTTTTTTACCAAATGAATATTTTTTTTTTCAAACAAGCTTTTTAAGTGTTAAAAGCATTTTTAAACCACTTAAACGCAATCTCAAACAAGTCCTAAATCCGGCGAAGGATTTTTAAGACTTTATTATTTTTTTTTTTCAAATTTTTTCGATTCTTATATGTATTATTGAAAATGCACGTGAGAGTCATATACCTTAAGGACATATGTTAGTTGAATAGATTTGGGTTACAAGAATTTGAAAAAAAAAAAAAAAAAAATCTATTGTGGTTTGAGTTATGTTACATACTACACCCCTATATTACTGAGCTGATGTGAGAATGCCTATCAGCCTTTGTTAAAAAGCATTACAGGCTAATAAACTCTGTTACATTACCCAAATAGGATAGGGGTGTATATATATATATATATATAGCATTACTCTTTTAGTTTATACACTAATTTTAAATTTTCTCAGAATTTAATAGGTTAAACAATTTATGAATAAATCAAGGATCCAAATCTCCTACACTAAGAATGCATGAATTGCTAACAATTTGGGTAGTCCCATAAAGAGAGGGACTAAGGGACCCACTAGTTATGGGTAGCCATCACCTGCTTGGGACAAGAACAAGTCAGCTCTACAACCCCCTACTCTATGAAGTTGTCCAAATTATTAACAATTCGGCTAATTTTAGTAAAATTCTCATGCATAAATCAAAGGTTTATGGTTTCACTGATTCAATTGTCTAATTAGAACACTGAAAAAACACTCTAGCCCACCAACCAATAATTTCATTTCTGCATAATCTACTGATTTAGATACTCCAAGCCAATAAGAGATGGAGAAATGAATTATAAGGTCCAGTTGCTACTAACTTGGTTGAATTGTCTACATCAATGAGTTAGTTAAGCACATCTTAATAATGGCATATAATAGAGGGATTTCACTTAATTAATGTGCTGATCTGGTAATTAAAAGAATATATATATAGACACACACACAATGAAGTGTTGCTTCATTGAGGTGGCTTTTGAGGGTTTTAATTATGGTCCTGCCCTATTGGAAGTAGATCGAGTTAGAAGCCAACTTTTGAAGTCTTTCTCAATTTGATGATTGTCCTCTAATTAAAACAGAAACCTATGAGTAAAGCAAAATGGGCCACCCCTAATAAAATGAGTAAGAGTTGAGATTTCAAATGAAAAATCAAGATTTTTTTTTTTAATATAAATAAATAAATAGCAATAAGTTGTTAAACAAAGTTTTTCTTTAAATTGGGCCGGAGGAATTCAAACAGTTATCTTAGAGTTTGTGATTGTTCTAAGGATAAATGTCAAGTTAATAAATTGGATTGAAAGAATTTCCTTAACCTCAAATTTGGAAGAAAATTGTCCTAATATGATTTTTTTGTCCTTTGTAATTTCTTTTGTACAAACAAAGTAATCCTTCAAGCTTGATTGGAGAAACTAAAAAATTGTCACATGTTCCTTAAGCATGTAATATAAGAAGCACATGCTTTTTTTAGTAACATTAAAAGAGTTTGAGAAAATTCTATTAAAAAGCATGCGCTTCTCGACTGATGCTCTCCATTTCACTTGAGATTGAGAGTTTTATGGTCATGATTTATGGTTGTTATATCTAATGGTATATATGCTGTCATATCATTTTTTTAAAAAAAATTAATGGTGTGCCAATATAATTATCGCGTGGCATCATCTATACCGTTAAATATAACAATATTAAATCCTGACCATAAAATGACTCATCTATCTTAGTATGTACTTCTCACATGCTATTAAAAGAGTATGTATTTTTTTCATGTTAAAAGATACATGACAATTTTGTATATTGGCTTGAAAGAACTTCCTATAACCCAACTTGAAGAAAAATTGTCATGTCCCTCAGTGTGCGTGGGTTATAATGGTCACTACTCGTTTTGATTTCCTGTCGCAGATCTCCTTCATCACAGCACTTTTGGCTCTCTTTTCTATAACCCTTTTGGTCTACTAAAAATTCTAAATCCAAATCTAGACTTAAAAAATATTCAATCTTGATGGTTTTTTGCCCCCACCACCCTAAATGGTGTCTCCTCCACCACTATACAACTACCTCTTACTTTCTCTAGCTCTCTCATAAGCTAGGTAAAAACTAAGCTAAAATTGATTTATTATTATTATTTTTTTTAATACCTACAATGTCCACCATGGGCAGCCATAACCAACTTTACTTGCAACATTTTCAATTGCATTCTCTGCCTTCGAAGATCCCCTCTGAACTTGAGGTAGGATTGCTATCAAGGATTTTTTTTTTTTTTTTTTTTTATCATAATTGTGTTGTTTGTTTGTCTTTAGTCTTACTCTTAAAAAAATAAATAAATAAAAAAGGTGGTATCTAAATATTGTCTTGACCTTACCCGCCTTAATTGCACTACCCTCGCCACAGCCCAAATCGGTCAATGGCATGATAAAAAGAGCCACAGGCTGCTAAGATTGGAGTGTGAAAACGACGACCCTTTGGATTTTTGTTCAGCAGGTTGGTTTCAACATTTACTCAACACTTTTAGACTTCCCATGTCACATCTACCTTCAAATACTTCTATATCTTATTGTTACATGTTACTGCACATGGATAGATACGTTTCTAGCAATTCAGACGGTAAATATAAAAAATTTATTATATAAATTTATTATAGACCTATTTGTCCAAACAAGTAGATGAATTATTTGAAACTGTTCAAACAAGCAAATCTCGCTTTATTATATTTATTGTTTAAATTATTAGCAATTTAAACAATAAAATTATTGGAGATTAACCTTTCAACTACGGAAGGCTGGACTCCAACCCTTTAGGCCCAACGAAGAAAATTAAAGAAGGGCCCACATCAGTTTGGGATTTTGACCACTCGGGAACATCATCATGGGGGTGGAAACTTCCCCCACGTATAAATAAAACTTTTAATAAATTTAAAAAAAAAAAAGAAAAAAAAAAAAGAAAGAAATTGAAAGGTCCAAAGTGGGGTAAAGAGGTGAGGGACAGTGCCTGCAAAAGCAAATAAATATAAGAGGAAACAGAGCAGCTGAGCAAGAGAGGTGGAAAAAGAAAGCTGAGGGAATCACGTGGGGGGGGGAGGGTTTCGGAGAGTTTTACCCCCTGTGCCTTGCTGTAATCATCTAGATAACACATAAAAAGCATTAGTTTATCTGTGATGCCATTGGGTTGAATTGGGTCAGAGAAGGGTTTCAAAAAGTAACAATTCTCAAAAGTTGCACAGACCCCACCAGGCACCAACAAGCCTTCTCTGCTCTCAATCTCATGATCCCCACCTGGAAGGAAAGAGATGAAGGAAAAGGTCCCAAAGACAGCCACAGAGATGTTCAAGCAATAAGATGAAGGAAAAATGGCGCACCAGCAGAATAACCTCAGCTTTTTCAACATATCACCATTCAGAGAGACCCCAGAAATAGACCTTTCCCAAAAGAGAATAAGATCCAACAATATCATTGGCATTCTTTTTTCAAATCTGGGTCAGTCAATATTAAAAGCATTTTCACAATGTGATAAAACAGAATGATGTTTAAGCATTAAAGAAAGAGAAGAAGGAAAGATGCTGATCTATACATATTCATGAGCATTTAATATGTGATGGACACAATGTTTATGTTTACAATTTTCTCTAGAGAAGTACTGACAAAATGCCATGATACATACAACCAAAAACCCATATCAGAAATATGTGGGGTTACAACTGTTAAGAAAAGAAATTACAGTTCATCTCTTTTACCATGACCTCCTCCTTCTCAAACCAAGAAACAACCACACAAAGATTAGCACACCGACAAAGGTAAAAAAAATTAACAGGCTAGTCATTAAGCATCGAAATCAAGTTGGTTGGGGGCAGTTTCCTTACTACCGCCACCATGGAATTCATTGAAGTAAGAGAATTAGTAGAATTATAAGAGGTTGGCGGCTCTAATACTCCAGAGCTTCACCACCTCCATGCATTGAAGGTAAATTAAAAACTTAACCTCCACTTGCTCTATCCCTAAATGGAAAGCTGAGCTCCAACTCCATAGTTGGATTCTGCATTGAGAGTATAAAGATTCAACCAGGCCTCACTGAAACCTGTGAATGATTATGCTCTGTATTTACAGATTAATAGAGGCATAAACCAACTTCACCCAAAAAAAGCTGACTTAACTCCTACTCTGTAACTTTTTAAAATGTTAGTCAATTAAAACTAGCTACCCATATGAACAATTGCCCTAGTTGGATCCTACCCTTGTTAGACTTCCATCTTCCAAATCATGTTATCCATGGAGCTGTCATGTTCTTTCTCCAGTGCGGCAACTTTGGCTCGATATGCTGCTAGTGCAATCGCCCCCTTTCCCCTTTCATCCTGAGGAAGCTCACAGGTCTCACTGATGGAGCCTGATCTCAAGTCTGCCGGGGGAATGAAGCAGTCCACTGACAGACCCGGAACGTTAAATGCAACCTCCTCAATTGTCCAAGCTTCTTCCATCTTCGTTTTGGTATGGCTCATTGCCATCTCACCGAACCTGAAAAGGGTTACCACAGAACGCCCAGAGTGGGCAATCATGATGCCCTCAACAGACCTGTAATCATCCAGGAACGAATTGATTGTAGTTTCCCAGTAAACTGCATCGCCCCCATTGGATTGGATGCGGGTAAGATGTGAATCCTCCATGTGAACAAGAAGCCCTGTCTTTGTGCTGAAGTAGCCAAACAAGACATGCCTAATTATCTCTGCCGGTCCTTCACTCCTGGCCTTCAATGTCTGAGGATCAGCACAAAGCTTAAGGATGAAGCAATCCTCACCATTGATCCTCTTCTCCCCTATGCATCTAGCATCCGTAAACATACTGGCGGTGGTTCTAGGATCAAGCCCCTGAAACAAATTATAAACAGATGCCAACTATGAAAAATGACCATAACACAAAACAAACTTGAACAGAAAACCCACAATTTTACCTGAAGGGCGCGACGAAGAGGCCTTACAGGCCCTTTTGCAGTGTGGGCACCGAGCCAGGGTGTGTGCCTCCAAACAAGTTTTCCATTGCAGCCAGCATGAACCTTGCTGCCCCCAGCAGCAAGCTCCACATACCACATATCTGGATTCATCTGCCAGAGCACAAACCCGCCCGACTCCACACACCTAGCAGCATTCCGGTTCTTCATCACCTTAGTGGCGGTTTCGAACTCAGAAGCCACCATCCGAACTTTTCCCATCGCATATGCATTTTTTATTGAGTTTTGCAGCTTCTGCCCACCAGAAGCCGCCGTGTACTGCTGCAATATATACTGAGCAGACGAAGTCTCCTGCAATAATACCGGTGGTAGATCACAAAACATTTAGAGTGGTTTCACTAAATTGATTAAATTTACAAAGAACAGATAAACATAAAAGGTAATCAAATTAATCATATCAACCACTCCACTCCATAATTGGTGAAATGTACAATGAATACCAATTCCAAGCCTAAAATGCAAAACTATTGTATGCTTTTTTTTCGTCACTTAAATAAAGTAACAAAAACAGTTAGGCCCACACGCTCCAGTTAAGGATTCTTTACTCGTATTTTCCTCTATTTTCTCATCACCCAAACGGGGGCTTAAACTGAAAAAAATAATAATAAAATAAAATAAAAGGTAAAGAAAAGCAAATAATTAAGTGTATCTATTTTTCTACTAAAGAATTGAAAGCAAAAATAAAAAAAAAATAAAAAAATCCAAAAACCATGCTCTGGATTATCCATGACGTCCCCAAATTCCCACAAAACATAGTCAACTAAATCATAGAGCAAATCTAAATCCAAACTCCCAAATACCTTGATGAGCACTCCACACCCCGTTTCCACATATAGAAAAAAATATATAAAACAAAAAAACAAAAAAAAAAGAAGTTATTTTTGAAAATCACTATAGTTTTTTCATATTTTCGTCAAGGACCACTACTTTTGAAAACCATTTGTTTTCTCTTTTATTCCTAAAACCCCATCAAATAGGTTTGCGAGAGAGAGAAGGACTAACAATGGGGGTGTCCTTGATGCTAAGGTGAGGCCAAGGGTCGGTGGTGTTAACGTGCACCGGGGCGAGAGGTGCGCCCATCACCCCAAGCAACAGCCTCAGATCGGACCTCCGGCACGCCGCCGCCGCCGACGACGTCACCGAAGGTGTCCTCGCTAGCTGTCCCTTCATCCATTGCCCCAGACCCGACCCGACCCGCTTCGACTCCCCGACCCCCTCCCCGTCCGCGTCCGGCCCCTCCATCAACGGCGCCAGCGCCTCCCCCACCGGTCTCAGACTCCCGGATCTCCCGATCAATGCGTCCGGATGCGCCACGTAGTTCTGGCTCCGGTCTTTCTTTCTCCGAAACAGACCCGACATTGGTGACCCGGACCGGCAGGGACTGTTCGCCCGAGACCGCGACGGCGAGAGCCCCCGGACCACTTCCTCTTTTAGCGCCGAGAAGAACCCCTGCTTTTTCTCCATTTTACACCTCGCCCCCCAAAAAAAGGACTAAAAAAAAAAAACCCAAAAGCCCTATACTCTCTGTGATTGGTAGTGTTTGGTTAGTTAGAAAGTCGAGAGAGTGAGATGGGTTTGTGAGCAAAACAGATAACTCTTCATAGATAGATAGATAGATAGAGAGAGAGAGAGAGAGAGAGAGAGAGAGAGCGTGGGAAACCGGTTTTGGGAGAAAACGGCTCGGAGAATGTGAGCACGGCTGCACAGGGTGGTAGTGTGAGCGCGACTTTTAGAGAGTGAGTAGTGTGCGTACGTTTGGAGAGCTGTATGAGTCTAAGCCAGAGAAAAAAAGTAGGTATATTTAGAGAAACAGAGAGAGTGGGTGTTTGGCATGTTTGCCATAAGGGGAAAGTAAAGCGAGGAGGGGGAGAGAGATAAGAGAGAGGAAAAAGCTTCTCAACGCGCTATTTCTCTTTTTCCACAGTAAAATAAGCGAAGTGTAATGGTATTTATCAAATGGACCAAAATATTCTTCCTACTTATTTATTATAACTACATCATATTAATTAATATAAAGAGTTACTTAAAATGTGTTAATTAGTTTGACATAAATATTATAAATTAGTGTAAAGAGTAATATAAATTTAAAATCAATAGTAGATAAAGAAATTTGTATTTAAAAAATATTTTGGATTTTAAAAGATCTTAATTTATAGTTAAAAAAAAAAAAAGACAATGAATGCAAGTCTTTTGAAAGAAATGCATTGCTAATTTTTGCTTTGGACATATCACTTTCTGGTAGGTGGATCAAGGTACACAACACTATCATGAATATTCTATCGATTGGTGGAAATCATACCAAGATTGTACCTTAATTTTGTCACATACCTATTAATATACATATAGATTGAGAGGAAAAAAAAAAACTAAAAATTACATTTTTGTTTCACTTTATTGATGTAGTTAAAAAAAAAAAAAAAAAAAAATCCAAGAACAAGTTTTATGAGAAAGATATTAGTAAAAAATTATAAGTACGAACGTTAAACACTGGCGACCCTAAGTTTAGTAGTGTAATATTCTCGACAAACTTAGGTTGAGTGGAACGTTACGCTTGATGCTTTTAGGTTGAACGAAGGAGTGGATTCCAACAAGGTAGTCAAGTTCGACAAAAGCCAAGATAACGGATTAGTAAAGTAAAGAGAAAAGTTCAATAACCGGAAATCAGATAAAATGATAGTTTTCAGTATTTCATAAATATGTATATGTATTATGATTATGGGCATGTTTTGATTTGTAAGTAAATTTGTCATTATTTTCTGTTGGAAAATGAGTTTAAAAAAAAAAAAAAAATTAGTATCTATGTGTTTATGTTTCAATGCATTAAGCCTGACAATAGAAAATTGTAGTTTGTTATTTCAAATTGTCTGGAAAGTCTCCCTCATGTTTTGATTTTAAGGAAGGAAGTTCAACACAAATGGGCAGTGTCACATTGAGATTTTGGCAAAACCAAGTATCTATCTTTAAGGATAAGTTTTGTTTGTATTTTAATTGCTCAAGATAAGCAAAAGAGATATAAATTTTAATAAAGCAAAAAGGGACTCACGTCACACACAATATTGGTTAAGTGCTTTTGTTTATTGAGTCAAAGACTCAAAACTTTCATCTGTAAAATTGTTTAACTTTACAGCTAGAGCGGCAAGGGACTAGGAGTACTTGACAACTACCATGACTTCAACCCCTAGTTTGGGGAGAAATTTAGGTGTTGAGGCCGTTTGGGTCTAGATGGCAATGTTGCCCTTTTGTTGACATGTATAGCTTTGAAGATGATGTAAATAATATGAACATGTTGTAGATTGCATTAGATAGTTTAAAAAATATTCTTAGTACTTAAAATGTTGGCTTATTTGGTAAAAAATTTCAAAAATACTTATTTGACTTTTTTATTTTAAAAAACATTTTTTTAACTTAAAAACGATATTTCTCAAACACAAAATAACAAAAGCTATAACTGGATTGTGGTTGTATATATTGAACAGGATAGCTATAGAAGGCAGAAAAGATGAGTTTTCTGTCTTCCATTAAAATGATAATACGTCACTTAGTACACCTTAAGAAAATAATATCAAAACACCAAATTGTTATCAACTCATCGGATAAAAAACCATCCCACCAAATCCCAGGCAGATAAATCGGCCAGAGAGAGAGATTATCGGTGGAAGAGCAAAGGTGGAGCGGTGGTGGCGTGTGCAGCAGCATAACCGAGGGTGGTGGTTGGGTCGCGGCCAAACCCACGATGACGCTGTTCACTGAAACCCAGCGAACCCATGCTAGGTCTCAGGCCATGACCCGCGTGGGTTTGCTGATCCACGCTAGGTCACGACCAGACCTAGTTATGGGTTAGTCCGTGACCCACGGCTAGTCCTGGCCTGAGACCTGCGTGGGTCTATTGACCCACGACAGGTCTCAGGCTAAGACCCGTGGGTCTGGTGAGCCAAGTCTCTCTCTCACAGTTGAAGCTTAAAATTCAATGCTTTTGCTGTAGGCAATTTTTGTGCTTCAGCTAACATGTCTTTCTTCTATTGGAAGGCAAAAAACTCATGTTTTTTGCCACAACTGAATAGAAGTTATGCTCATTGAACAAATATTGTGTATATGTTGTTGATGAATGTAAATAATATGCTCAATTTAGTGATTTGGTATTGTCTTTAAAGTTTTTAATGTAGTTTAAGTTTCATTTATATATATATATTCAACATTTTCCTCATAGCTATTTATGAGGCAATAATAGTAGTGCTATGAGTCTTCAAGGTATAACTTAATTAGCTGGACATCACGCCTCATAGAGCATAAGTAGTATTATACAGATAATGTAGATTATTACATTTATCTTATAAGGCGTCATGTGTTTTGTTTGTTTATATTTTTATTTTAAGAACAACTAACAAAAACTGGTTGATTTTTTAACGAGTTTTGATGAATCCATATATCAAATGTTAACATGTTTCTGCAAAACAAAGTGTCTCTTTGTTAATTTGTGTGACAGATGTAAAATTAGTCCATATAATTTATAATTTTGACAAGTAATTAATTGAGTCTTAAAAAATACTAAACATATCACATCATCATAAGAAAACTCAGCCAGTAGAAAGCTCAATAGGAATAAATCGAACCACGAGTAAAGTTTGGGCAATTATAAAGTTAGTCAACCCCATAAAGTAAACTTTTAGAAAAATTCGCTGATGTGCTTTTCAAAATTTAAATGAAGCTATTACAAAGTCAGATCAAGACCTAAAGCAGCAGTTTATTGTCTAATAATTTGCCATGTTTATATATATATATATAAATATATCGTTAATCAACAAAATAAAATATAAACTATAAAATAATTTATAATAATAATAATAATTAAAAACGTTGATCCAAGGAGTAGAGAATAAAAGTCACGCGGACATAAAGAGCGTGACAGCGATTGTGCTCAACAGGATATGATGCTCTTTGCAAAGGCAATGGGCTACAGACACAACGGAGTGAAGGCCCCGACGTGGTGAGTTGTAATGGGAGGAATTTCAACATGCCTTTCTCAGCGCGTGGACGTACTTTCCGGAAAGAAGATGGAATCCTATTCTAAAGGAGAAACATACTTGCAAGGTCCATTAAATAATGTGTTTTTAAATATAATTATAGAAAATGTTTCTACTTAAGAGTGCTTTCCAAAAAAAAAAAAAAATGAATAGCAGTTTGAATATATAAAAAAAATTCCCGTACTCATTTTATCAAATTCTAACTGTTTTACAAAAAAAATTATGTTTTAAAATCACTAATTTTTTATATTGCACGTTTTCAAACCGTTACACCGAACATATCCTTAATCAAAATACACTCTTCCTAAAATGAGTTTATAAAGAGAGTAAGTCCAAGATTAAGAATCCATATTTAGAGGTTATCATGTTAGCGTCTTGCGCAGTTGGTACTAAAAGAATTTAGATTGGTTTAAAGCATAAAAAAAATAACTTAACACATGAAATATTTAATTAAAGTAAAAAAATGAATTATGGATGCAAAGTTAGTACTTAAATCATCACTTATCTCAATAATTTTAAGTAAAAATAATAATAATAATTTAATAAGCACATAACTTAAATTCCCAAAAAACATAATTAGATTTTTTTTTGACCAATTGATGCTTCTTTATTTTTATCCTATGTCTAAATAATATGAAAAAAGATAGAGATATTTCTTATTTAATTTTTGAAAAGTTTGCACGTGCGCCAAGTTGGGGTGGGGGAGGCTGTAGTGGGTAGGTGGGTGGGGACCCTTGAATTTTTGGCACATAAGCCTAACAAAAAGGAAGAGAACATCAACCCAAAGAAAAAGACAACATAAAGAGAATGGACCTTTAAAAAAAAAAAAAATCAATCTATTTGATTTATCTAAATTATAAATTATTTATTGCGGTATAAAAAAAATAATTCAGAAGTCTTCGAAATAAGCAAAAATAACAATTTAATTTATTAGGCTTGGATTTTTATGTTCTTCGAAAAAACTTTGAAGTTTGAACTTTGAAAAAATGTGTCACATGGCAATGGTATTTTTTTTTTTAGCATGGACAAATAATAATTTTATCTGAATTAAAGAAACTTTGCTAAGAGCGTCACTTACACCCTTTGGTTCCGCTTATGAATACTATATTAGTACTCGAGAGAACGTGGTACCCTCAACTTGCGTTATATGCTTGCCCGGCCAAACGATACAAACCAAAGCCATGTACCTTTATGTCACTTGATAAATTCTAAATTTTGATTAAATCAACCCACTTGGGATGACTTAAACATTGGACAAATATGATTTGGTGCACATTGAATAAAAAGAAAATTACAATTGGAAGCTGATAACCATTAAGGACAAATTGGATGTCGTGATTTCTGAGTGACAAAAAGTGTCACTAAAAATAGGACACAAAGATGGTCCTTGAAGAGTCACCCATATGGACCATATGCATGTATCTTTGAGTTCCCTTCCGTTTGTTTCACCTCCGATGAAAGCGATAAGACAGATTATTTAGTTTTCTTATTTATCAATCATTACCCTCATTAGGCTTAAAGTTAATACTATTTTATCAATAGTCACTCTCAAAGGACACAAATATGATTTCTTATTTATCATCCATGCCCTTCATGGGGCCATTGTTGTGGTTGATATTCCAGCATGCTACATGCTTTTCCATTTCATTACAAGCTTTATTTGTTTTGTAGTCAATATATACGGCTAGGTTGGTGCTATTTTCTTGAATGTAATAAATTCTCAATTTTTTTTTTTTTTTTAGCAAAAAGGGTAAGCTAAGGAGACTAAATGTGGCTATCCTACTTGAGTGTGACCATAGTAGCACCTACTCGCTAAGAGCCACACAGGAGGGGCCTAGACAGTGGGAACTGCAAGCGCTCCTTCAAGTCCAACTGAGCCATAGCTTGACCCAGTCCCACCAAGGCATCAATGAAAATCTAAGACGACTAATACTAATCAGGCATATGTTGAGATTCTCTATTGCGAAAATTCGAACCCATACCCTAATACATACCCTAACTACTTGGGAATTTTCTTAGGCCATTGAACCACCATCCTTGATGGTAGAGAAACTTTACTTAACCCTTAAGAATTGTCACCACTTTTGTAATGTACTCCTTAAAGTTTAGTTTCTCTCAATTTAATGTATTCATCTTTCAATTGTTTTCAATATTATCCATTCGTTCCTAAAAAAAAAAAAAATTATCCATTCGTTAGGATTTTCCGTTACCTCCTAACTGAGGGAGTAATGTTACAAATCCCTCTTGTGTCCCTCCAAGAATGATGTGGCTCTTAAAATCACTATTGGGCTTGTGATTGATCATTATTAAATTTTGATCAAATGATAATTTTAAGAGCCACATCATTATTAAAGGGACACAAGAGGGACTTATAAAATTGGGTGTTAAAATTTTCAAAATAACCCCACTTGTTTTAGGAAAAAAAAATGAAAAATTGCAAAGATTAAGGCATTGGTCTGAATTTAACGTTAATTGCAAAAATACCTATGCCTTAATCTTTGCAAAAATTTTAAATATTTTTCTTAAAAAAAAAAAAAAAAGTATTTTGAGAATTTTGTTGGGATTTAACGGAAAATGTTAACGGAGGGGGAACTTGAAAAAATTAAAAGTTCGGTACACTCAATTAAGAGGTTTCGAAGTTTAAATAAGACATTGCAAAATTGGTGATAATTTAGGGGGGTAAGTGAAGTTTCTCCTTTTTTTAATTTTTTTTAATTTTTTATGGTGAGAAGGTCTAAAGAAGCTTATTTGTCTATTAATCTAATTATTAATAATTAAAAATAGAGGTAGAGAATTTCAAACAATAAAGGATAATATGGAGAAGAACTAAGAGACTTCTTTGTTAATGGTTGAACTTTATTCTTAATGTAATACAAAGTCTTGACTCTTGAGATCAAATTTTCACCTATTAGAAATTGGAGGTTTGTGAAAGGACGTACAGTCACATTTCTGTTGCGTGAGTTACTACTGTTACTGTAGCATTAGAGTAATGCTATAAACCATATTTTTATTTAACAATTATTTCACAATATTAATGCGGTAGTCTCAACCAATTATTAAATTGGTCTTAATTTTTTGAAAAAAAAAAATTAAAAATTAATTGAGACGGACATCTTAATATTATGAGATAAAAATGTAATTTCTAACCTTGCTCGTAACGTAAGTAAACTTCTCAAAGTAAAAATCAGTGGTTTAACTTTATCTCTTCTAAATTCTTAAGACCTTGTTATGAAATACAACGAGATAAATTACATTATCAATTTTCAATGTTAAAATATATATGTTGAAAGCCACATAAACTAATTGTTGGGGTTATCTCACATCGGTTGTGGAAGGGGTTGGTGGTCACTTTATAAGTATGAGGGAAAGTCTCACCTCTTGAGCTAGCTTTTGAAGTTAAAATAGGCCAAGACTACCCAACACTAGTATCTGAGCCCAAGTTTGCCAACAAGTCTTGGCCCAACAGTCCACGGGAGAAACGGGTTGTCGCTGCTCCGACCCAGAACCTGATATGTGAGGCGGAGATTGTTGGGGTTATCCCACATCGGTTATGGAAGGGGATGGTGATCACTTTAAAAGTGTGAGGGAAAGCCTCATTTCTTGAGCTAGCTTTTTGGGTTGAGATAGGTCCAAGAACACTCAACACTTCTTTTTTTTTGTTGGTTTGATATTACTCTATAAATAGGGACCTTTGTATTGTAGACAGATAAAGTTAATGAGCACAAAGAACTTACGGGTGATTCGGTGTTAGACACCTACGTCTACCACTCGGAATACCTCTTAAGGCTACATTGTATTCATTAACTATATATATATATATATATTTTAATTTTTTTTTTTACATGTCCGCACAAGAGTGAGGAAGGGATTCAAACTAGTGACCTCTGCTTGAGCTTATTAACTTTATTTATCTACAATACAAATGTTCATATTTATAGGGTAATATCTAAATACAAGCATAGTAATCAAATTTCCTTAATTTGATTACAATCCCAAAATTTGATTACAATCCGCCCATAAATAAAGAATATTTGATATCAACATAATTATGAAATATAGAAAATATATATTATATTTTCGGTATATTTTAAGATAATATTTCAACCACTGCATCTTATAAATTACATCACCAAGGGTGAACGGCAAGAGACAAGTTATATGCCTTTGCATGGGTGGGAATCTTATGTGTTGGCATCTTTACGTACGTTGATACCTCCCATATAAGTTTCCGATTTTAAGGATAAAAGGTTTCCTCCAAATTATTTCAACACAATATTCTATTAAATTTATATATATGTTTCGAACAAATGTTTTTTATACACATTTTTTTAATTATCACGTGTGTTTTTAATGAAAAATGATAAGGCACAATTTAAACTCAACTTTAGCCTAATTTTTCTCTTAAGTTTTTAAAAAATGCCTGTGAATGAGAGAGAGCGCCTCAAACTATAGAGAACGAAATTTGGTCTAGAAGTTAGTCCAAAGTTGAGTTTAAGTTGTGACTGTAGTCTATATCACACCTCGTTTTTAATAGAGTATGCAGATTTGGTAAGTTTTCTTCAAATCCAGTTTACGATTTATTTGTTAATGGACAAAGATTTCCTTCGGTCTAGATTGGAGGTTCTTCAAACTTAGTTTATAAAATTGCCAATTGTCCTCTAAACATGAGAGAATCACATACTTTTTTCATAGATTTTTCTCGAACTCTTTTAAAACTATTAAAAAAACATGTGCTTTTCACTTGTTATTAAAAAAAAAAAAAAAAAAAAGTAATTCTAAAAGTCCTTATAGTATCCCTTCAAAAATGAAGTAATTTTTAAGATCACCATTTGATTAAAATTCAATAATGATCAACCATAAGTTTAATGATAATTTTAAGAGCTACGCCATTTTTTAAGGAATACAAGAATGACTCGTAGCATTACTTTTTTTTACGTACTTCTAGAGACAAGAAATATTTATATTTTGAATTGAGAGAACTTCTTCCATCCTAATTTGAAAATCAAAAAAGACAGCTCGATGTTTTCTTTATTAATATATAATACTGACCCTAAGAGTAAGAGTCCCATCATCCATTAAAAAAATAAAAAATCTTAATCCAAAATGGTTAACACCCACAGAAGGACCATCACTTTTGAGGGTTCCTAGCAATATGATCAAACCCATCTAAATTTTCTAAGGGGTGGGCCATTGAAATTACAACTATATATCATAATTGATTTAGTGGGGGCATGTTTATTGTTTACACAGAAGACAGGCGCAGTAGACAAAATTGTTGTTCCTTTCAGACAAAGTCATACTCAATTCCCTGTCAATCTTAGTTAGTTTTATAATTAAAGAACCATATTTTGAATTAAGTACAATTAACCTTACATATCAGATAGGATGCACTTACCTGTAAATCCTCCGTTCACATGGAATCAAAGTTAAGTCAATTAGTCTCTGTTAAACCTAGCTAGTAGGCCTGCTCAAATAATATCCTAAATTCCAAAGTCACTTTTTGGTTGGAATTTTAACATTAATAAACATTTTTCTCAAGGTCATTTTTAACAATTAGAAACTGTTCTTCCAACGGTCAGAAACTGCTCTAATAATTCTATAAAATGATGATTTTAAAAATTCAAACTACTTCTCTTCTAGTGTACACATTTCTTGTTCAGGATTTTATTCAAAATTTGTCATCGGCTAATGCTACATTTACACAAATATTTCACAAAGTTAGCGTGACAAGGTCTAGTAGCCCTTGAATTAACCTTTATTATATATATAAAATTTTTTCCGACAACTAGATTGGCGACGGGCCACCTACAAAAGAGAGCTCTTACTATGCAGTCAATGCATAAAAGGGGTGTTTTGCAGCATCCAATCATATGTTACCACATCACTAAGTTCATTTTAGCAAAATAAAATTGAAATAGTAAATCTAAAACCAAACCGGCACAGCAAACCAAACAACAAAACCACCGGCGCCGGAGAGAATCCGGCTAGCCAAAATCGCCATGCGCCATCTGACCCACGCTGGGTCTGACTGAGACCTAGCCGTGGGTCACCATCTCCGGCACCATTTTTTTGCGAAACCCAACCTCAAAATTAGATTATAATGCCTCAAAAATCGTTTCTAATGCTTTAAAACTCGTTTTTGGATTCAAAACTAAAACATAGAGGGAAAGATTAACCCTTTAGAGATTTTATCACCCTAAAGGGGATCCGCCGGAGAGGGCTGCCGCCTGGAGGAAGGAGACCCGTGGGTCTGGCCGACGTGACCCATAGAAGAAGAGAGAAGAGTGTGACCCAGAGAAGAAGAGAGAGAGAGAGAGAAGAAGAGGCTACATTCGGTGAAGAACTAGAGAAGAAGAAGAGAAAGAAGAGAAAAATCATGTGTATCAGGATCTAGAGTATTTTTGTGCATTTTTTTCTCTTTATCTTATGTGTCTTTATGCTATTGGGTGCTGCAAAACCCTCTTTTTATGCAATGACCGTGTGAGAGGTTTATTCCCTGCAAAATAGAAAAAATAGTAATTGAAAATGCGTCAATCTTTGAGGGATCAAAAACACTCCAATTCTTAAGTCGTACATTATTTTACAAAATAATGGGATGTAAAAAGTTTTTAAAGAGAGAGTATCTTGGCGTCATCAATTTTTTTTTTTCTTTTTGGAGAGAGTATCATATTTTAACATAAGAAGCTCCTGAATATGCATTTGGTTTCTTGCCATGTGGTGGGTTGATATTGAATCAACAATGGTGCAATCATTTCATTTGTAGCGGGAGTTGTTAGAATATAAATTAAATAATTAAATTAATCTATTTCTTTAAATTTTTGAAATAAGTGATGGTTTAATATAATATTAAAGCCATTGGTCTTGAATTCGAATTATGTCTTCATCAATTCACCCTACATTTCAATAAAATATTTCATTCGTTAAGCCTCACTAATAAATAGAGAGTTTGATTCCACACGAGTGGTGATGTAACACGAGTTATTCTCTTGTACTATGTATCTTCAAAGCTATATATCTCTGTTAAATACTCTGATTGATATACAAAAGCAGATAAGTATATATTTTCAATGGGCTTCCTTCGTTTTGCTGTCACTATGTTTTTTGAAATTCTAATTTAAAATAACAATAATAAAATAATTCTTATTGCTGAGTACACTTTCACACATCATGTGATTTGTTTCCACTATGTTCTTCAACTGCAAACTTAAAAAAAAAATGGCCGGTTTGAATTTGTTGCTCCCATGTTTCTTTTTCTGACCACAACATGCAGGAAACAAAATATACAATGTGCTTCTTCTTAAGCCAGCATAATTATTTATAAATCAGAAGATATAAAGCTAGCTAGCTAGCTAGCATGCACGGCCTTCCCTTTGGGTCCCCAACCCATGATACCTTCTTTTGTCTCTCCAACAACCTTCTTCTTTACTCCCCCTAGCCACGTGCACCACTAATCTCTACCACAAGAGAGAGAGAGAGAGAGAGAGAGAGATGGGCAGCTTCATAGAAAAGCTTTGGTCATCATCTTTGATGGTGAGCCCCAAGCTTTTGCCACTTTTTCTCATGTAGAAGAGGAGTCCCCATTTTTGAAAAAGAGAGTGGGAGAGGGAGAACTTTTCTCAAGTTGGGGCTGTCAAATCTAGGATGACAAGAGACTAAAGAAGCATGACAAATATTATTAGGTTCTAAAGTCATCACACATTAGATTGGTTGCCTTTTAATTCTTTTACCCTACTTCCGACTACGACTCTATGTGTTCGATCATGCTCCTTTTGCATTTCTTGTCTTTATGATTCTCCATCTTAAGCATTCACACTTAGCTAACCAAAAGATATTTTGGCACGTTCAACGTATATTTGGGTGAAACATAGTAGTATCCGGTTAATAATTTTAACCCAACAATCATAGTCAGTTTGAAGAGATGGTAAACCGTTAAGGATGGTCGACCGCCCCCACCGCCATACCATTATTATTTTTATTTGAATATAATTTTTTAAGGACTTTCATGAAAAATAGCCATAATTTGTACAAAGACATCATTTCGTTATGAATTTATTTGTTGCAAGGTCATATCAGAATTGATTCATTTAACATTTTTTTCTTAATACTTAATATTTAAGATTGGTCTCTTAGGCTATGTTTGACAAATAAGTGAACTTAAAAAATGGGTCGAAACAGTGGCAGATTTGATTTATGTGAGAAAAAAAAAAGTAAGAATGTTTTGTATAAAAAAAAAAGTGAAAAATTTTGATTTGTAGTGATTTTTTTATTTGAATAGTGATAAAAAGTGATTGATGTGATGTAAAAAATAAAAAAGTTGGGGTTGATATTGAGAAAAATTATTTTGGATTTTGGGTCCGGCCCGGTCCAATCCACTCCTTTGCCAAACACAGCCTTAAATTAAGTAGGCATTGAAATTTCTCTAACTATTGTTTTGGTGAACACAAAAATATGATTTCTGAGAAGAAATTGGAACAAAAAGAAACAAAAAATATTTGAATGGTCATGAAATCTTGAAGTAATTAATAAAATTTGGCTGGCTCGATAGAAACAATTTTAGTTATGAAAAGTGAAAACTGGTTTCTTTTTTTTTTTTTTTTTTTTTGTTGAAGGAAAAAGAAGGGGACAATTTTGGTGATTTAAGATTCAGTCAGAGGCCTCAGGTGAGAAGACCCATGGGCCATGCGACATGACTTTGGACGGCAGAGACCGGTACGCTGTGCTGGCTAATCATTCATCGCCACCTGTCCATAGCCCAATCCTTCATATGCAAACGTACACAAATTATTTTATTTTTTATTTTTTATAAGTACCATTCACAAATCATATATCATATCCAGAAAATATTTGTCTCAATATATATATATATATATATATATATATATTTTTCATTTTATTTGATTTGTGAATTTATATGGATTTTACATGAGTTAATAGTGGACCTCACAAATATAATGATTGATCTATTAAATTTATAGAAATATATATATAAATTGTTGATACAAATAATTTATGTTTCTTTTTAATTTGTAAATGGTTTTGGATAATTGTTTAAGTTGAAGTGTATCTTTTGCTTTCTGTTTCTTTTTAGTTTATAAATGGTTTTAATAATTGTTTAAGTTGAAGTGTTTTAAACAGTTTGTACGAACAGAATAAGAAATTCATTTTTAGATATTGATCTAGGGTTGAAGAGAGATTTTTTTTTTTTTCTTTTTTAAAGAATTTGTTGGTTTAATTGTTCGTACTCTTTTGAAAATAATCCTTACTAAATTTTCTTTTCGTTTATATTCATGGGTGCAAATATTCCTTATTTATGGTGTTTGTAAATGCATGTTATTCGTTTTAGAGGTCTACAAACGAAGCAGTTATAATCGTTCAGCAACCACTAACCGTTTTGGTATACAGTTATAAAAAATCGCTAATTGCCCCACCCTGCAACCACTATCCACATAACCGCTTTGGTATGTGGTTATAAAAAACCGTTAACCGCATACGACAGGGCGGTTAGCGGTTTTAGGGATGGAAAAAGTGAGTATAACATTAAAACGACGCATGTCGTTTTAAATATGAGTTAGGGATAGAGTTTCATCATATTCATTGTTTTTTGAAACACTTTGATCCAAAACTATTTAAATAAGCCCAAAAAATAGACACAAAAGGCCCAAAACACCTCAAAAAGAAAAAAGTTCAAAAACCCATAAAAAAAAAAATTAAAAAGAAAAACAGTTATAAAACTGCTAACTGCTGATTATAAAATAATCACTAACCGCCTGTTTGGAATTGAGTTTGAGAGGCCTAAAAATATTTTTAACACTCAAAAAGCATTTTTAAAGAAAAAAATATTCGTTTGATAAAAAAATTAAAAGCGCTTTTAAGGATCCGAAAAGCCTAAAAATGGCCAAAAAATACTTTTGGCAAAAACTTCATTTTTAAGCTTTTGTC
>NC_081544.1:3152399-3153782 GCF_901000735.1 Corylus avellana | reverse complement strand
TTTTTTTTTTTTTTTCTTTTTTGACATGTCCGCATAAGAGGGGGATGAAGATTCGAACTAGTGACCTCCGCTTTATTAGGCGTGGTCCCAGCCGATTGAGCTATCTCTTGAGGACCAATGAGTGCTTATTTGAAAAGGCACAAAAAATCATGATTTCGCATAACAAATATTTAATAAAATGTACTTTTTAACATGTTTTACCAAACATTTTTATAATTTTAAAAAGTAACGATTTCAAAAACACAATTTTTAAAAACGTAATTTTTAAAATCGCACTTATTGAGCCACAATCCCAAACGACCCTTAATCCGAATAGACCCTTGTTGCCCCTTTTTTTTTTTTTTTTTTTTTTTTTTGCTTAAAAAAAAAAAAGACGACAGCCTGCCAACTTAGACAACAATTGGCTCAACTTTTGAAACCCTTGAAATGACCAATTCCCTTTATTCCTTTCCCAAAATGTTCTAAGCTTTAATTATTATTATTATTATTATTATTATTATTATTTTTGTTGAGTTCTAAGCTTCTTTTGATCACTTAACCAAGTTGCTTAGAAAGGGTTTTTTGGTCTAAAAGTGGCTGGTATATGGGAGAAGACCAGATGAAAAACGTGTAGATTGGTGGGGGTTTCACAGCACTTTCTCCTTGCTATCTTTATCCATGAACTAAACCAGCCATTTGAAGGGTTGGTAAGTATCTTTTGATTATGGAGTTCTTAGCCTTAAATAAAAGATAATTAAAGCATGCATTAACGGTATGTTTGGTACCTGAAATTACTATTACACTAGAAAAATAAATAACTTTTATTGAGAATGAAATAACTTTGGTCATTCCGGATACCAAACATATTCTAAATTATTGATTATAAGGTAAGTTGCATATAACTAATTAGTAATGCTAGAAATTACTCTTGTGTTCATCTTGTGTTACTCTACGAATAATGTGGTTCTTAAAATTACCATTGAGTTTGTGATTGATTATTAATGGATTTTGATCAAAAAAGTAATTTTAAAAATCACCTAATGTTTGAAGTGACACAAGAGGAACTTATAAAATTACTCATAATTAATAAATGATGTATTAGCAAATGCGGAATCGATTGAGTCCAAGAGAGATTGATCAATGGGGAGAATCAATTTCATTATTTAAATTAAATTTTACGAATTGAATGAAACAATCTATAAAAATACATTAATTAATAGTTGGTTTTTATGAAGTCCTATGTACCGATAATTGTGACACTTTAGTCTATCAAACTACTATTTTATTGTATTTAAGCTGCTCTGTTAAAACTATGATGAACGCTCCAACAATTTTTGAGAACCTGTAGGCACTCATTTCTCTCTCATTGTGTTTATAAATATATGTATATATATAAGTAACAAC
>NC_081544.1:3104232-3152299 GCF_901000735.1 Corylus avellana | reverse complement strand
TGGGGGCATGTTTATTGTTTACACAGAAGACAGGCGCAGTAGACAAAATTGTTGTTCCTTTCAGACAAAGTCATACTCAATTCCCTGTCAATCTTAGTTAGTTTTATAATTAAAGAACCATATTTTGAATTAAGTACAATTAACCTTACATATCAGATAGGATGCACTTACCTGTAAATCCTCCGTTCACATGGAATCAAAGTTAAGTCAATTAGTCTCTGTTAAACCTAGCTAGTAGGCCTGCTCAAATAATATCCTAAATTCCAAAGTCACTTTTTGGTTGGAATTTTAACATTAATAAACATTTTTCTCAAGGTCATTTTTAACAATTAGAAACTGTTCTTCCAACGGTCAGAAACTGCTCTAATAATTCTATAAAATGATGATTTTAAAAATTCAAACTACTTCTCTTCTAGTGTGCACATTTCTTGTTCAGGATTTTATTCAAAATTTGTCATCGGCTAATGCTACATTTACACAAATATTTCACAAAGTTAGCGTGACAAGGTCTAGTAGCCCTTGAATTAACCTTTATATATATAAAAAATTTTCCGACAGCTAGATTGGCGACGGGCCACCCACAAAAGAGAGCTCTTACTATGCAGTCAATGCATAAAAGGGGTGTTTTGCAGCATCCAATCATATGTTGCCACATCACCAAGTTCATTTTAGCAAAATAAAATTGAAACAGTAAATCTAAAACCAAACCGGCACAGCAAACCAAACAACAAAACCACCAGCGCCGGAGAGAATCCGGCTAGCCGAAATCGCCATGCGCCATCAGACCCACGGTGGGTCACCAGACCCAAGTGGGTCGTGGCCAGACCCAACGAGGGTCTCGGCCAGACCCAGCCTGGGTCTGGTGACCCACGCTGGGTCTGACTAATACCTAGCCGTGGGTCACCATCTCCGGCACCATTTTTTTGCGAAACCCAACCTCAAAATTAGATTATAATGCCTCAAAAATCGTTTCTAATGCTTTAAAACTCGTTTTTTGATTCAAAACTAAAACCTAGAGGGAAAGATTAACCCTTTAGGGATTTTATCACCCTAAAGGGGATCCGCCGGAGAGGGCTGCCACCTGGAGGAAGGAGACCCATGGGTCTGGCCGGCGTGACCCATAGAAGAAGAGAGAAGAGTGTGACCCAGAGAAGAAGAGAGAGAGAGAGAGAGAGAGAGAGAAGAAGAGAAAGAAGAGAAAAATCATGTGTATTAGGATCTAGAGTATTTTTGTGCATTTTTTTTTTTCTCTTTATCTTATGTGTCTTTATGCTATTGGGTGCTGCAAAACCCTCTTTTTATGCAATGATCATGTGAGAGGTTTATTTCCTGCAAAATAGAAAAAATAGTAATCGAAAATGCGTCGATCTTTGAGGGATCAAAGACACTCCAATTCTTAAGTCGTACATTATTTTACAAAATAACGGGATGTAAAAAGTTTTTAAAGAGAGAGTATCTTAGCGTCATCAATTTTTTTTTTCTTTTTGGAGAGAGTATCATTTTTTAACATAAGAAGCTCCTGAATATGCATTTGGTTTCTTGCCATGTGGTGGGTTGATATTGAATCAACAATGGTGCAATCATTTCATTTGTAGCGGGAGTTGTTAGAATATAAATTAAATAATTAAATTAATCTATTTTTTTAAATTTTTGAAATAAGTGATGGTTTAATATAATATTAAAGCCAATGGTCTTAAATTCGAATTATGTCTTTATCAATTTACCCTACATTTCAATAAAATATTTCATTCGTTAAGCCTCACTAATAAATAGAGAGTTTGATTCCACACGAGTGGTGATGTAACACGAGTTATTCTCTTGTGCTATGTATCTTCAAAGCTATATATCTCTGTTAAATACTCTGATTGATATACAAAAGCAGATAAGTATATATTTTCAATGGGCTTCCTTCGTTTTGCTGTCACTATGTTTTTTGAAATTCTAATTTAAAATAACAATAATAAAAGAATTCTTATTGCTGAGTACACTTTCACACATCATGTGATTTGTTTCCACTATGTTCTTCAACTGCAAACTTAAAAAAAAAATGGCCGGTTTGAATTTGTTGCTCCCATGTTTCTTTTTCTGACCACAACATGCAGGAAACAAAATATACAATGTGCTTCTTCTTAAGCCAGCATAATTATTTATAAATCAGAAGATATAAAGCTAGCTAGCTAGCTAGCATGCACGGCCTTCCCTTTGGGTCCCCAACCCATGATACCTTCTTTTGTCTCTCCAACAACCTTCTTCTTTACTCCCCCTAGCCACGTGCACCACTAATCTCTACCACAAGAGAGAGAGAGAGAGAGAGAGAGAGATGGGCAGCTTCATAGAAAAGCTTTGGTCATCATCTTTGATGGTGAGCCCCAAGCTTTTGCCACTTTTTCTCATGTAGAAGAGGAGTCCCCATTTTTGAAAAAGAGAGTGGGAGAGGGAGAACTTTTCTCAAGTTGGGGCTGTCAAATCTAGGATGACAAGAGACTAAAGAAGCATGACAAATATTATTAGGTTCTAAAGTCATCACACATTAGATTGGTTGCCTTTTAATTCTTTTACCCTACTTCCGACTACGACTCTATGTGTTCGATCATGCTCCTTTTGCATTTCTTGTCTTTATGATTCTCCATCTTAAGCATTCACACTTAGCTAACCAAAAGATATTTTGGCACGTTCAACGTATATTTGGGTGAAACATAGTAGTATCCGGTTAATAATTTTAACCCAACAATCATAGTCAGTTTGAAGAGATGGTAAACCGTTAAGGATGGTCGACCGCCCCCACCGCCATACCATTATTATTTTTATTTGAATATAATTTTTTAAGGACTTTCATGAAAAATAGCCATAATTTGTACAAAGACATCATTTCGTTATGAATTTATTTGTTGCAAGGTCATATCAGAATTGATTCATTTAACATTTTTTTCTTAATACTTAATATTTAAGATTGGTCTCTTAGGCTATGTTTGACAAATAAGTGAACTTAAAAAATGGGTCGAAACAGTGGCAGATTTGATTTATGTGAGAAAAAAAAAAGTAAGAATGTTTTGTATAAAAAAAAAAGTGAAAAATTTTGATTTGTAGTGATTTTTTTATTTGAATAGTGATAAAAAGTGATTGATGTGATGTAAAAAATAAAAAAGTTGGGGTTGATATTGAGAAAAATTATTTTGGATTTTGGGTCCGGCCCGGTCCAATCCACTCCTTTGCCAAACACAGCCTTAAATTAAGTAGGCATTGAAATTTCTCTAACTATTGTTTTGGTGAACACAAAAATATGATTTCTGAGAAGAAATTGGAACAAAAAGAAACAAAAAATATTTGAATGGTCATGAAATCTTGAAGTAATTAATAAAATTTGGCTGGCTCGATAGAAACAATTTTAGTTATGAAAAGTGAAAACTGGTTTCTTTTTTTTTTTTTTTTTTTTTGTTGAAGGAAAAAGAAGGGGACAATTTTGGTGATTTAAGATTCAGTCAGAGGCCTCAGGTGAGAAGACCCATGGGCCATGCGACATGACTTTGGACGGCAGAGACCGGTACGCTGTGCTGGCTAATCATTCATCGCCACCTGTCCATAGCCCAATCCTTCATATGCAAACGTACACAAATTATTTTATTTTTTATTTTTTATAAGTACCATTCACAAATCATATATCATATCCAGAAAATATTTGTCTCAATATATATATATATATATATATATATATATTTTTCATTTTATTTGATTTGTGAATTTATATGGATTTTACATGAGTTAATAGTGGACCTCACAAATATAATGATTGATCTATTAAATTTATAGAAATATATATATAAATTGTTGATACAAATAATTTATGTTTCTTTTTAATTTGTAAATGGTTTTGGATAATTGTTTAAGTTGAAGTGTATCTTTTGCTTTCTGTTTCTTTTTAGTTTATAAATGGTTTTAATAATTGTTTAAGTTGAAGTGTTTTAAACAGTTTGTACGAACAGAATAAGAAATTCATTTTTAGATATTGATCTAGGGTTGAAGAGAGATTTTTTTTTTTTTCTTTTTTAAAGAATTTGTTGGTTTAATTGTTCGTACTCTTTTGAAAATAATCCTTACTAAATTTTCTTTTCGTTTATATTCATGGGTGCAAATATTCCTTATTTATGGTGTTTGTAAATGCATGTTATTCGTTTTAGAGGTCTACAAACGAAGCAGTTATAATCGTTCAGCAACCACTAACCGTTTTGGTATACAGTTATAAAAAATCGCTAATTGCCCCACCCTGCAACCACTATCCACATAACCGCTTTGGTATGTGGTTATAAAAAACCGTTAACCGCATACGACGGGGCGGTTAGCGGTTTTAGGGATGGAAAAAGCGAGAATAACATTAAAACGACGCATGTCGTTTTAAATATGAGTTAGGGATAGAGTTTCATCATATTCATTGTTTTTTGAAACACTTTGATCCAAAACTATTTAAAATAAGCCCAAAAAATAGACACAAAAGGCCCAAAACACCTCAAAAAGAAAAAAGTTCAAAAACCCATAAAAAAAAAATTAAAAAGAAAAACAGTTATAAAACTGCTAACTGCTGATTATAAAATAATCACTAACCGCCTGTTTGGAATTGCGTTTGAGAGGCCTAAAAGTATTTTTAACACTCAAAAAGCCTTTTTAAAGAAAAAAATATTCGTTTGATAAAAAAATTAAAAGCGCTTTTAAGGATCCGAAAAACCTAAAAATGACCAAAAAATACTTTTGGCAAAAACTTCATTTTTAAGCTTTTGCCAAAAAGTTTTTTTTGACTTAGAAGCTATTTTTGACTTAAAAGCTCTATTTCTCAAACGCAATTCCAAACATGCCAAATAGAGCAGCCAGTGGTTATTAAAATCCAATAACCACCTTAAGTGATTGCAGTTATTATCAATAACCGCTAACCGCTAACCGCAACCACTTGTACACTCCTAATTGGTTTGAGTTCTTTTGCAAACAATTTGTAATAAGCTTTTAAAGACTTTTCAAGTCTTCTTAAATTTTTATTTTCTATACTTCTTTTTAAAGCATTAATTTCTATTTTCTAACAATGAGTTCGTCGGTGAGTGGTGGGTTCGGCAAAAGTAGGCTGGCATTAGACGCCCGTGTGGGCTGGGTACCTCAATAGCCTTCCTATCAACCCATCCTTAACAAAGTCAAGCTTTAATACGAGATTGGGCTCAGAGGGTTGAGTATAGTTGATTAGCTAGGCTGAGTTTATGGGCTCGAGGTATATAAGCCCAGAAGAGATAAAGAAATTCAAATAAAATAAAAAAACAAAAAAAAACTGCTACACCGAGTCTCTAATAATCTATCTAAATATGTAAATAAATGATTTCTTCTGTTAGGTGGTAATTCAGAAGCTGCAATCGTTGAGCTCAATCGCCATGGCCATCGATATCGCAACCTTGGAAGAAAGGTGGCTTTCTCTATCACCTCGGTGTATTGTTATTATTAGTATTTTTGAATATTTCCTGGAGCTTTCAGTGATATTATTGCAGTACAGCAATTCCAATGATTTTTTATTTTTTGTCTTTGTAGATTATTTACTTCGTTTCTGGAAATATGAATTTCTGGTTGTATATAAGATTGTAAGCAGTGATTTTCACTCTTTTAAGGTTTAATTCATGGGAAGGAGATTGTGCTTCACTGGAATTTGGAAAATCCTGATTTTATAGATGAACTTAAAACTGTTGCCTTTTCATTTCATTTTATCTATTATGATCATTTAGGGTATAGAAGATATGATTGTCATTAGGTGTTTGAGGGGTCTATCCAATGTGCCCGTTGTGATAGTATTTGGGTTTGTTTGGCAACTAGGTTATTGCAAGTTAGTCTCAATTATAATTTCCAATTATCTGCTGATCTTTGGGTGAACAATAAAACTGTATACGTCCAAATTACATTCACTGTTTAGCTCCTCAGGAATTATATGTGATTCCAAAGTTTCCAATGTCACATTAGTGCCACCACGAGCCACTGTGCCACCCTCAATCTAGAGAGTTGAGTTGTACTTGATCTTTTAACAGCATCCATTTGGTTAAAGGCTTTTAAATTTTCTGCCCTCCCTTAAACTGGTTGCCACTAAAGTTTTGCCTCCGAATGATCTCTTTCATGTCTAGTCTTATGCGATACTTGAGTCTTCAGTTGTCTTCTTCCCTTCCATTATTTTGCATCAAGAGGTCTTTAATCTCCTTGTCTAATTTGATTGAGGGAAAAAAAGAAGAAGAAGAAACAAAGAAAGAGAAAGGCAACAGAATCCATTTACCATGTAAATATTATAACCCCAAGGGTAACTCAATCAGCTGGGGATCACTTATCATAAAACGGAGGTTACTTGTTCAAATCTCTCATTTCTGCTCCCCTTAGGGTCAATCACTTATTAAAAATAAACTATGTAAATATTAGACGAAGATGATAGAGTAAAGTCACTTATGATAGTTTCTTGACTTGCTAATTGAAGTTATTTTTCTTTTCATGTCACCACTTTTAATATGTACTTGGTTTAATTTATTATTTAATTTTCATATTTGTTCTAGGTATATTAATTCTTGCCGGAAGCATGGTGTCCTACCTAATACTGCGATTTTGTCTGGTCTATTCAAGGTTTGGATTGATTGTATGATTTTAGTAGTTGGAATTTAGGATTGTTTAAAATGATTATATTGTTGGTGGCTCATTGCCTTTTTTTTTTTTGTGTGTGTGTGTGTGTGTGTGTGTGTGTGTTTATAAATAATTGTCAGCCTCATCATCATCATCATAATCCTAAATTGTGTATGTGGTTGGGTATGAGCACCAATGAGTACTTTGAACTAAGTTGCTTTAGAGCTGGAGTAGATGCTCTGCCCAAACATTCTGATCTAATTAAAAACATCACTTCTCAAATTCATCATCTGAGAAGGATATATTTAACTCTGTATTCCTCTAATATCTAAAGTTGTCTTGGACTTGTACAGGGGACCTTATTAAAACTTTTAACACATTGTCTTCTTGTTATGCTTTTTCTTTTTTTTTTGACCTTTTTTTTTTTTTTTCTGAGCTCTTCTTGTTATGCTTAGATGTAAACTTCTCTGTCTCTTGTTGAATGCAGCAAAGGAAGAATAGACATCTCTTACATTTTCTTGGGCAAGTTCCATGCATAGAACTTTGTATCCTGGATACGAGTTTTTTATTAAGTGTTTTTGTATGTTGGATACTGGTTCTACAGGAATATAGACTTTTCTTTGTTTTTTGGGTCTAAATATGCATTGGCTTTTATTCAAAGGAATATGAAGTTAAACCTTTTTTATTTTTTGTTATTATTATTTTTTTAATTTTAATTTCAATTTTAATTTTTAATTTTTAATTATTCAGGCTGAGGTTAAAAAATCCCGCCATGAGCCATGTAGCCTGGAAATTTTCTTGGACCATCTTAAGGATATTGATTTTCATCCACTTCTTGATACATTTATGGAACTTGATGCTTCAGAGATTCAAGCGGTTGATGTACGTAATGAATCGTCATGTGAGTTTAATGGGGAATGTGCTTTGTCCTTGATGCGTGCCATCAATCAAAAGCTTCGACGAGTTGATCTCCAGGATCTGTCATTTGGAAAGGAGTTCTTGCGGTATATACTGGTGCTAGTTTGTATTGTCTTTAAGTAATTGTCTTAGTTCCAGATTTATTTCATCATAAATGTCTTTATATTATTTTTTGCCACCTATGTTAGCAATAATAAGATAGTGAATCTCTATGATTTAGTGTAGGAAATTTCAATCCATTGGAGTCTTGATAATTGAGAACAAGTGACTTTTTATTGTCTGAGTAGTTGTCTGAGAGCAAAGTACTCCAAAAACCTATTTTAGCCAATCAGCGAGTGACTTGCCAGGCTATCGAATATCTGTACCATCTTGCAGTCATTGCGTTGGATCACTTCTGCCAATGATTACTTTTGGGTGAAAGTTGAACTGATGAGAAGGGAACTTTTTTCTTTAATTTCTTTTTTGGTAGTCAGAAAGAAGCATTTCAAATATCTATGTATCTCCCTACTGCCATGAATTTAAGGAATGTTCATGATAGTGGTGTTTAAAAATCATGTTATTGAAATCTATGCCATAGCATCTGCCATTTTGGATATTTTCTATATTTTTCTTAGGTGGCCCTTACCCTTAGTTTCTCATCTTTCCTTCATTACTCAAGTTTGCATCTAGTGATTATGTATATATCCTTTTGAAGTTTCCTATTGTATTGCCTTGTGCTTTGTGTGTCCTCTTGAAGTTGCCATTCAGAGTGCCTTCTGCTTACTTAATGATGTAAGAAGAGTTGGTTCTGTTTTTCATTGCTTGTAGAAACGTTGTATTGATGGACTAAGTTTTTGAAGCTATAGGTCTTGCAAAGATAAATGGCATTCCATCATCAGTTTAATTTTACTCTCAGGGATCTCTCTAAGAAAGGCTTATCATGCCAAGTCTTAACCTTGAGGTCTTCACACTTCCGGAAGCTCAACATGATGGGGGAGTTCATGCGGATACACACCCTTAACCTTGACTTCAGTACCTCACTTACTAGTTTCAGGGAGGATTGTTTCTCTTGCATGCCCAATTTAACATGCCTCTCAATGTGTGAGACAAGAATTACAAATCTTTGGACAACCATTGCGGCACTTTCTAAACTCCCTTCTTTGGTTGAACTTCGGTTTCAGAATTGGCTGTGTTGCAATGATGCAGGGCCTTCTGCCGCATCATCTGATGGGAGATCAGATAAAAAAACTGATGTCGGTCAGCCAAAGAGTGCTCCTTACATTGGAGCATCATCTATCGAAATTGGCATGCTCGCAAATTATAACTCAAGCATGGATGAGGCTCTTGAGAATTTGTTTTCGCTTGATGATGTGGTTATAAATGACGAAGTTCAAAGCATGATTGAGGATTCATCAGACGATGATAGTGATGTAGATTTTTCGAGTCACCAGAAAGAATATGGTTATAGTGAGCTATTATCTAATGTTTTCCCTAGGTTGAATGGACATGTTGATCAGCAGAATGAGGTAAACCACCTGGTCCTTCTCTATTAGATAGTTCTCTTGAGTGATCATAATGCAATTAAAATGAATTAATTTAGTTGCATTAGATGATCTATTGTAGGATTTCAGTACATTGTAAGTTTTCCATATTTCACATAATCTTAAGTTTAGACCTAAAAGAAAACAAGAACATTAATCCTAAGTGATTATTGCATATTTGTTTTTTCTTCGGGTCAAATCTCATGGTCCATGTAATTAGTTAGATTCATGCCTCTAAAATGCTCTTTAAGGGAAAAATGCTTTAGAGGGCCATGAGGTATGACTTTTTATCAAATCACTCTCTAAGGTTTAAATTTTATCACTTTACTCCTTAAGGTTTCAATTGTTATCAAATAGATCCTTAGGTCTACCTTCTGTTAAATTTTTAAGGGTGATGCCATTCCATACTCAATTAGAGGGCGACATGTGTCTCCTTTAATAAAAAAATATAGAAAAAGAGAAGAAAAAAAATTATAAAAGAAAACTAGAGGTCGGGTGGCCACGCGGGCTATTCCTAGAGGGAGTCACCCCCAAAGGTGGGGATGGCCTTGTCGGCGACCTCCAGAGGGACACCCCACCTCTGGTGTGTTTTTTTTTTTTTTTTTTTAATAAATTTTTTCTTTTTAATTTTGTTTTTTATGTTTATGATTATAATTTTTTCCCTTTTGTCTTTTAATATTTTTTAATGTCACCTCTGATTGGGTATGACTTACCAATACTGTTAGAAATTTAATAGAAAGTAGACATTGGGATCTATTTGATAACAATTGAAACCTTAGGGAGTAGATCGATAAAATTTAAACTTTAGGGATTGATGTGATAAAAAGTCATACCTCATGGACCTTTGGAGCATTTTCCCCCTTTTTTAATGCCTTGGTAATGCATAAATGTCCATGGATGTTATTATTTCCTTACATTATCCAACCCTAGTCTTGATATAAATTTCTATTGTAAATTGATATTAATTTTACACATGTAGATATAGGGGATGTACGCATATATGTTTCTGTATTCTACATGCATCATAGCTTTAAAAATCCACACACACACACATTGTTCTCCTTTGTCTGACTCATCTTTGAAGTCATTACATTGAATTTCGAACTTGTTTGGCAGGTTTCTTTTGATGCATTATACAACCAAAATGGAGAAGAGTCTTTGGCAGGCGCCTTTACTAGGCAAATTGCAGATGTTTCTTTGAAGTTTATTTCTTGTCATGCTTCGCCGATATGCTTTGAGAAACACTATAGAGAGTACATGATAGCTTCATTACCCCATTTGAAAGTTTTAGATAACTTGCCTATAAGAAAGATTGATAGGGAAAGGGCTACAGTTACCTTTTCACAATACTTTGAGTATCTACCCTACAAAAGGAAGCATAAAGAGAGTGTTGTTAGTATCTTACAAAAGCGTGAAATAAGAGCAAGCCACAATCATGTGCGAACTCCGAAGCAAAAGTCATCTTGTACCTCTGGAAAGTCAAAATATTTTTATACTAGGTCTCTTTGTGCTGCCAAAGTTGGGTCTTCTGCTTGGCCTTTCTTGCATCCACTTTCAATTTCAAGCAATGTTTTGGGAGATGAAGGGATGAACTTTCGTCCTAGGCAGTTTGAGTATCATCCATCTGATTCTAGCCTAATGGTCTTTGGAACTTTGGATGGTGAAGTAGTTGTAATCAACCATGAGAAAGAACAAATTGTTAATTATATCCCATCACTTGGTGCAATGAACAGTGTGTTGGGACTCTGTTGGCTCAAGAAGTATCCCTCCAAGGTATATGATACCTGCATGGGATGTGTTAAATAGAGATAAATTTGTAATGCTATTTTATTCTATAAGCATATATCCTTACAATTACAATGTCTTTCCTGGGAAAATATTGTTGTGTTGATATTCGCAGAGTGCTACATCACCTGCCTCTAGATTGTTTTTTGGTTTCCTTTAATCCTTATGTGAAGCCATGCAGGTGATAACTTGATTCTATATACAGACATGTTGTCTATATACAGACATGTTGTGTTCTATGGCAAGTAACTGCAAGAATTGCTAACTGCAGGATGCAGTATTTGACTCTCATGATTAGTAAGCATACTTCCAGAAGGATATCCAAAATTTGTGCTGGTCATGATGTACCTACTTAAAATGGAATAGTTGACTTCAACGTTGATGCATTTTTAGAGTGTGCTTTTTTGTTGATTTTATTCCTGATGAATATGGCATTTCTAATTCAGTTTTTTCCCCATGGTGAATGTCAGCTCATAGCTGGTTCGGATAATGGTTCATTGAAATTGTATGATATCCAACATACGACACCAAGAACTATGGGCATATATAATAGTGCTGGTTGTGTCACCTTTGATGAGTTCGACCAATTGACGTCTGTTCATGTTAACTCTACGGATGAACTTTTTCTTGCAAGTGGATACTCAAGGAATGTTGCATTGTATGACATAAGTTGTGGAAGGCGCTTAGAGGTGTTCTCTGATATGCATCGGGAGCATATTAATGTAGTGAAGTTTGCTAACTATTCCCCATCAGTTTTTGTTACTTCTTCCTTTGATCAAGATGTCAAGATGTGGGACTTAAGACAAAAACCAATATCACCTTGCTATACTGCTTCAAGCTCTAGGGGCAATGTGATGGTTTGCTTTTCTCCAGATGATCACTATCTGCTAGTGTCAGCTGTTGACAATGAGGTAATATTTGGATTAATTTTCAGTATGAGTTGGGGGTGTCAATTTGCTTTTATGTTCTTGAATATTCAACTTATGCTCAGGTCTCATCCTTGGAGCTTGGTTCCTAGCTCTCAAACTTTAAATGATGATTGGACAAGAAATATGGTTAGAGCCTATCTTGAAACACAACTGTTGAAATGGAAAGCTTCAGTAAACAGAATTACATCGCCTTATTTTTTTTTTCCTGTAAAATTCTTCTTTGTGAAGTTTTTCCCTTTCTTTTGCGTCCATAATTTTCAATTGCTATTTTTTGTTGTTCGCTTTTGTCCTTTTTTTGTTTGAAGCCCATTGATGATTGGTCATGTTCGGTGACAAAAAAATTTAAACCCTATGTCACAGGGTCATGATATACATAAGGGTAGGATTTGGTCCTGAACCAATGCCATGAAAGCTTCTTGTGTACTTATCAAAAAAATGAAAGTTTCTTGTGTGAATATGGCTTCCATAAAGTTTCAATATGCTCTAATAGGCTAGTGGTAGATAAATGGACCATAGTGCCTGGTCATCTATGGAACGTTTTCTGTTGAAGATTATTTGTGGCATGGTGGCCTATTTGAAGGAAAGAAATGGAGTATATTTTCTGATGGTGGTAGTAGGTATGGATTGGGTTCTTATTAGGATACCAACTTAGTTGCTTTTTGGTGTAAATCCATACCTCAGTCTATACTTCAGAGGGACACCAATATTGATTGATGTATTTAATGTGCATATAGGCCTTTTTGAAACATTTTCATATTAGTTATTGATATATATTTTGCTTGGATACTTTGTTTATATGCTTAATGAAATCTCAATATTATTATCATTATAATCTTTTAAGATTTTAAGTGCACTTGAGACTAACATGTGAACATTCTCAGGTTAGACAACTTCTGGCTGTTGATGGGAGGCTCCACTTGAAGTTTGAGATAGCTTCTACAGAAAGCTCTCAGAACTACACTCGTTCCTATTACATGAATGGAAGGGACTATATTATAAGTGGGAGTTCTGATGAACATGTAGCCCGCATTTGCTGTGCTCAAACTGGAAGGCGTCTCAAGGATCTTTCTTTGGAGGTACCTCTGTCTTTATATTCACATGTTTTGGGTTACACTTAGGTATCATACTGTTTGAAGCACTTATGGATGTGGATGCATATATTTAAACTGCCTCAATGCTGAAACACAAGAAATATCTCTTATGTGTGACTTATATTTGGCCTGCCAAACTTTATCAAGGTTGTGGAGCTTCTTTACTTTCCGAGAACCACACAGGAAAGGAAAGTGGCTATTCTCTTGTGTTTTTTTGTTTGTTTATCAGTGTGGCTTGCACCATGCATGTGGATAAAATGAGTGCATAAAAAAAATTGTGGATATGACGAAATACAATTATATTCAAAGGTTTGGCTTGATAAATGACTAGTGAGCTTGAAATGCTGTTTTCGCCTAAAATAACAAAGATGAATGCCTTATTGCCTATGATCTGTCACATCTTTAGATATACTTTATAATCAATCTGCTATTGTTGACACATCTTTGTAATATATATACTATAGATGAGGCGTTCCAGGTACACAATGCTATTTAAGTGCATTGGTAGAAAGTTAAATAAAATTAGAAACTCTAGGAAAAGGAAGAAGTTAAGATGTATGACAAAGAAAATCCTCTAGATTTCCTGTGTTTCAAAGGAAAAAGAAATTAAGAAATGAGGGGACTGATAGGTTGTAGATAGCGCTTAAAATGATGCCGATGTTGTTTCACCATGTTTGAAGTGAGTTATGTATAACAAAGTTGATGCTATTCTGTGATGCAACAGGGTCTAATGGTGGCATGAATTTTTTTTATCCTTTTTCTTCAATCTGTTTTAAATTCCAATGATGATGCATATAGGACGTTAAAAATAAGTTTACTTATCATTTTTTTTTTTTTTTTTTAAAAAAAAAGAACGTAATGTTCAGAAACTGGTTGAGCTAGACTTGCTGTACCACAGTTGATATCTATCAAATCAATTTATGTTGTTCCATAATTGTAGTCGGCTCCAGTCAGTTCTTCCTATTCTTTTTTGATAAGAAATTCCCTCAATAAACAAGCCTTAAATTCTATCTTTCTTGCTTATTGTATCAAGAGTATTTCTTTTATTAAAATACAAGGTTTTTTACATCAATGTTATCTTTTATTAGAAATTTGTGTAAATCGTTATTGCAAGATGAAATAATAAAATTCAAATAAATATTTTTCCATCAAGTGGTCAAAGATAAATTTCATTATCAAGACAATATTTTCCATTAAGAATGTATTTTAAGATCAAAGTAAAAATCCATTAGAATGAATTTAAAAAATATTCATTTTTATATTCCATTAGGACTTTTTGTTGCTTTCGTCCAGAGGCAAATCTTTGTCTCTTTTCTCCTGTATATGTGGGAATGTGTAATGTATAACAATTTGGGTTGTGTTGCCAAATCCACTATCATCTTAGATGGCGTGCGTTCTGGTTTGTGATTCTCCAGTTTCATAATAAGAATTAGACTAGAAATGAGGAAGAGAAAGAGGGTGATTATAGTTTTTAGAAATTTAAGGGAAAATTATGCTTTGTACCTCCAAACTACCTCTTCTTTTTCAAACACCCCCAAACTACCAATTTCGACACTTTGCATCCCAAATCAAGGTTTTAATGTTACTTTGCATTTTTGTTAATGTCAAGCGTTATTGGATGGAAACATGCCATTGTCCCATTTGAAATATCAAAACTGGCCCTAAAATTAAAAAGAAAAAAGAAATAACAAACAATTTGATTTAAGCTCACATACAAGGTCAATCTGGTCATTTCAATTGGGTTGAATGCATGCACATGAATTTTCTGTCTGAAATAATGCCTGGATCTAATGAAGGATGCAAAGTGTCATTAAAATTTTGAGTTGGGATCCAAAGTGTCGAAATTGGTAATTTTGGGGATATTTAAAACGGGGTGGTACTCTGAGGGTGCAAAGCGTAGTTTTTCCAAAATTTAAATAAGGTAGATCATAGAGGTTTTGCTAATGTGCTCTAACTCCAATAGCACTTTCTCTCCTCAAAAAATTGGGTGGAAGGTGAGGTAGTAGGTTCAAGGCCCACTAAGCGTGTGTAGCTTACCTTAAAGAAAAAGAAAAAAAAATCTGATCATAAAAAAGGTTAGATGAGAACAAAATTAAAATCTAAATCCAACAGTAGAAGGGGTTTACTGAAAAATTAACTGTAAGAAAATGAGGCTGCATTATTAATTGGAAATAAGCTTCTCTTTCATTCATTTTCATCATTCATGACCATGATAAAGGAGAGAAACTGTCCTAGGTGAAGTTAGATTGTTGATCACAAAAGGAAAACACCATCAAATACAAGAAAAAGCAAATGGAAAAAATTGGAGATGGAATTTATATATAAGTACGAAAAGTCAGCACACCTTAAGAGCAAGTTGTCCTTTCTGAACTCAGTACCCAGAAATTCTTCTCCTTCCTATTGAACTCTAATCCCTTTGAAACAATTATTAAGAAGGATTATGTTCATTTGCTACATTTTCCTGTTCTGTTACTATTTTGGGGACAACTATGAGATTAGTGCTTTTGTTTTGCAGGGAAGTGGTTCAGGTTCTATGTTTGTGCAATCTTTGAGGGGTGATCCTTTCAGAGTGAGTTCTGCATTTAACTACTCGTACTCATATGCTTGATCATCTATGGTAAATGTAGCATACGTATGAAATGATTTAACATTATGCTGGTGCAAAAAGCAGAGCATTGACATTTTGGACATGTTGATGGATGACTTTTCCTTTGCTTTATAAGATATTGGTTTGCTATGTCTCTTGCTTCCCTTGTTTATTTTATATAGTGCTTCATCTGAAAACATTAGAGTGATGCTTATTTTTTCTTTCTCCCTAAAATCCTTTCACCTCAGAAGTCACAAGTACTAGTCATCATGCTTCATACAACATTGACATGCCAATGCAGTTGTCATTGAGACACATCGCACTCCCTTCCAGATGATAATTTCATAATCAAAAAAATTCTATGCTTGATGCATCAAACATTTCTCATATATCCATACCTCTTCCTGTTTAGCTCTTGAAAAGTGTCGTGGGCTTCTTTTAATGCACATTGCGTAAATGTTCTCACTAATAATTTTTGTCTTTTCTTAAAATAAAAATATCTATATTTGTTAAAGTAATTTGGTTCTATAACTTCTTGTTAAATTTGTTATATTACTAACCAACCCCCAATTAGTATATTATTATATTCATATATAATAAATCTTACGACGCCCCCATTCCTATGGCCATTCATTCAGTACTTCTGGCTCTCAGGAGTCTCTTTGTAGGATACTTGGCCAAAGTGTGACCCGTTAGCCCATAAGTAAGTACTGTGACGAAGTGACTGTTGCTCACCTGGCACAGGTCATAGATTCATACATGTCCTGTACTTATTTGTACGTATCTATCTTGTAAATAATGTGGAATCATTTCTGGAGTCGGGTGCTATCAGGTTACAGTGAACTTGTTCAAGTTCTCTGTCATTATGACCTCTTTAATCTTTTCAAAATCTTCTAGGGTGTGCCAGTTGTTTCCCCTAAAATTTCAATGGCTCAATTCCTATTTGTATGTCATCTGAAAGATAAATCTATAGCCTTAACGGTAGAATCAAGGATGGCAGTCATCTCAATGAAATAAGATTTTATAAACTATAAGAAATGAGTTTATGTCATGCATCATGGTGAGAACTTTCTATATTCCAAATGTTCCTGTACAAGATGATGAATTTGTCATTAAATTCTATATAAGATATTGAATATAACCATCAAATTACACTGAACGGCCATAAGCCATTAAATGATTTGTTGACCTCAACATAATAAGAGGGCAATTATGGTTTTTCCCATCTGGTGACTGAACCCTCCAACAGTATGCAGGAATAATCAGTTATGAAAATTCAACCCCTTTTACTAGCTGCTTCTGAATTTTTTCTTTTCTACGGTGCTTCCACCATTGAATAAAAGTTTTATTTTTTTGGTTTTTCCCTTTCTGATTTTTAATGTCCTTGCACCCAGGATTTCAACATGAGTATCTTAGCAGCCTATATGCGTCCAGGCTCAAAGTCTGAGATTGTCAAGGTATAAGTCCCACCTTGTATCCTTTATGCTGTTGGATGTCTTTCTTTCTGTATTACTGTGAAAAATATCTAAGCCACAAACTGCAGGTCAATATGCTAGCGTCAAATGACTATAACAAGGAGCACTCTTACCGCCGGCACTCCTGCACATCCAACAGTATGGGAGGTTGATGTATCTACATCCTTTTGTACGGGTTCTCTTCGTTTACATTTATACGGTAATCAAGACCATTCATCAATGATTGTTGGGCACCCGCCACCTTAACAGATGGGTTCAACCAGCTTTGTACTCCTGAGAAAGGCAAAGATATGTAGTCAATGATTGTTGTACTCACTAGCCTTCTCATTTTTTTTACTGTAGACGTGTATTCAACAATTTGTGTACCTTGTAAATGGAATAATCTTAAAGAAAAGCAGAGACTAGGGAAAATGACAGATAGCTGTATTCTCATCCGGTTGTTGATGGATGCGTGCAATGGTGATTGCAGTGTTAGTACAAGGTATGTTCTAGAGCTGTTGTAATTTAAGGTGGATGAAATGTGTACAGGATTCATATTGGGATATCCATGTAGCAATTTGGGTAGAACATTGTGAGACTGAGAGTCTATATAAGACCTATTTGCCCAAATAAATTTTGATTATCCGGCCACTTACTCGGGCAGAACTCTCTTACGTGTATTGCCCAAATTATAACGATCCCAATGATAATCTTGAGGTTTTTTTTTTTTTTTTTTTCTCCTCCAGATGGACAAATTACTGACTTGTGCAGGAAACATTCTAGTTCCAACTTTTTGGAACCATTTCCTGCTATAGTCAGTGGCAGCCCTGGCTTTGGGTGTGTGCTATGCCTGAGCTCTTTTGAGTGCAAGAATGATGTGACTGAGTTGCATTCTGCATGGGGGAAATGTTTAGGGTATTATATAACTTTTATTGGAATCCTTTATAAACTTATGTGGGAATGTTTTAATGGGGGAAAAAATTAAGCAACAAAGATATAAAAAGATATAATACTCTAATAAGAGCCAATGGCACGGAGGGAAAGGGTGTATCCTTCCATTTCCCTTACTTTCCATCGAACCAAGCCAAAAAAAAAAAAATTGGTCTACAATTTTCCCTCCCCCTTCCTCCCAACAAACGTAGTGCAAGTCTCATTGAATATGGAGGAATCCAATGCTTCAATTATGGGCTTGAATATTATTCAGATCGACTCGTTTGAGGGAAAAAGCAAGCAATAATTAATAGAGCAAACAATAATTATCGTAGATCAAGTGGGATGACAATTGGGTTGATCACATAAAATCTTCAAGATAAATAATTAATATTAACTACAAGATGATTGAATAATACTTGTACACATAAAATAATGGTGGATAACAATTTTTTTTAGAGTGTGGTTGGCAAACAACACTGCACTGTTCATGTTTGGTGAGAAAAAAAAGAAGAAGTAATAATTAGTATAGAAAAGTAAAAAAGGTAGTATTGAAAAATGAAAAATTTTTGTTTTGTAGTAATTTTTTTATTTGAATAGTAGTAAAAAGTAAATTATGTGATATAAAAAGTGAATAATGTGATATAAAAGTGAGAATGTTTTGATGTTGATTTTTTCGAAGAATGTAATAAATAATATTTGAGAATGTTGGTGTTGTTTAAAAAACAAGGTCTAAGTTATGCAATAGGCACTAACATTTATTTTAAAAATTTTACAAACTAACGTGGTAATGTAACAATTATTGATAAAAGACTGACGTTCTAATTGCCAATGGGCTAGCATTATTTTGGCTAGCCCTATAGCAAAAATGGACAAAAAAGTAGTCCATCCGACTAGCCATTTTAGCAAAAAAAAAAAAGAAAAAGAAAAAGAAAAAAAACTAGCTAACTAGACTAGTTGCTACGGTTCTTAGTAAATTTTAGCTGAAAAAATGACTAGTTATTGTAGTTCAATAATGCATAAAAAATAAAAAAATAAAAAAAAAAATTAATAAAAGAACGATTCTCTCCTCTCTTTGGGAATGGTGACAGTGGATAAAAATAATAATATTTAAATTTTAGCTAAAAAAATGACTAGTCATTGTAGCTCAACCATACATAAAAAATAATAATAATAATAATAATAAATTCATATAATTCTCTCTTTTCTTTGAAAATAGTGAAAGCGTATAAAAATTAATATTTTTAAATAAAATAGTAAAAGACTAAATTGAATAACTAAAATAAAGAGTATGAAGTTGGTGGTTTACAAAAATAAACTATAAAATAGAATAATGTAATTCTTTAACTAAAATTTGATGATGTATGAAGTATAATATTTTAACTAAAAATATTTATATTTTAATATTTTGAAAAGAATTTTATGGCTTTTGGATCCAGTCCCACTCCTTTGCCAAACACACCCCATCCCCTAAGAATTGCCACTTTTCCATGAAGATCTACGGCATTGATAAAACGCCAAGAAAGAAAGAGAAGAAAGAAGTGGAACATAGAAGAAAACAGGAATAGCATTAATGGGTCATGGCGCATGCAGACAAAGACAAGGGAAACCTACCAACAAGCAAACTTCAATGCTGCAGTCTGCAGAAAACGCGTGGGCAGAGGGCCTGAACCACACAGCTCATACTGCCGAGGTAGTTGCCATTATTAAAGAACAATCCAAAATCTCCAGCTGTTCTCCTCCATTGAAGCAGCTATAAATGTCCACTTAAGCTTTCACACACTTGCTTCAGTATACTCAGTTAAACCCTTTGCAGAGCAAAGATGAAGCTCTTCTTTGCCACCCTTCTGCTCTGTTCTCTTCTCCTCAGCTCCTCTTTGTTGGAGCCTGTCATGGCCGGGTCAGGTAATTAGTGTTTTCTTTTTGTCAAAGCTGCTTTTCGTTTTCTCATTTATTTTGGGTACTGATTAATGGGATTTTTCTTGATGTGGGTGTGAAGGATTTTGCACGAACAAGTGCTCAGACAGGTGCTCAAAAGCAGGGGTGAAGGATCGGTGTATGAAGTACTGTGGGATCTGCTGTGAGGAGTGCAAGTGTGTTCCCTCTGGGACTTATGGGAACAAGCATGAGTGCCCTTGCTACAGAGACAAGAAAAATAACAAGGGCAAGCCCAAGTGCCCTTAAAAATGAAAAGAGAGAGAGTAAAAAGATACTTAATTAGCAAGTTAGAATTAATGTGTGTTTGGTGGGATTAGCTACTTCTGCATAAATAAAATGTTGGCTATCTTTTTCTGTAGTTCTTGAGAAACTGGAAGCTCTTGTATGACTTGTTTAATCTCAATCAGTTTAAGCTCTTGTGCCCTTAAGGGACTATGTTGAAAATGGAATGAGGAGTTTTGAATTTTTTTTTTTTTTTTTTTAGCAGAAAATTCCCATGAATCTTTGAGGTGGTAGAGATTTGGGATGTTCATTTAAAAAAAAAAAAAACAAAACAAAACGAAGAGAGGCCAAATTGAGTGAATTGGAGGCCCTATGCAACAATAGCAACTTCTTTAACAATGTCAATTGAAAGGGAGAGGCTCTTTCGAGAGCCGAGTTCATAGAGTTTTGGTGCGAGATATAGCAAGTGTTACACAAAATTCAGGATGCAATTGTTAGATTGATGGGAGAACCCATTCTGAATTGCGACATATGGGAATGGAGACTCTTTTGGAGTAGGCAATGGGGTTAATGCAAAGCCAGTTGAAGGCCACCTACCACCAGACCACCTCTTCAACAAGAAGTGCAACTTGTCACTGCAAGAGCATCCCGAGTTCTTTAAATTTGATTTTTTTTTTTTTTAAACCGACAAAAAGAATCATTTAACAAACTATATGCTTTATTTTTAATTTTGCTTTGATCAACAAGGTTCTCTAAATACTATGTGCCAAAAAGTAAAAGTTATTTAATTTTTTAATTTTATATATTCATTTTCTCTCTCGCCCGTCTACCAAGAACAAAAAATAGAATTAAAAAATAAGAAAATAATAATAATTAATTAAAGTAGAAAAAGATATAAAAAATTTAATATTTAGTTCATTTTAAAAGTGACTCTTCAAATTTAAAAACGTGAGTTTTTCTCTTCAAATTTAACTTTTATTCGAAAAGCTCAATGTAGATGCTTTAATGTGATGGAGGAGAATAGAGACTATCAAAAAAGACAGTGGGTTTTGGCCGGTCGGCGGTTAAGGCCAAGTATAATATGTTGGAGGAGGGTTTGTCGCGGGTGGCAAAAGGGAGCATGTTAGTTACCTTGTGCAATGGTTGTTACTTACACCGACACGTAGGGGCAGAACTACAACGTTTAGTTTGAGGTGACAAAATTTAAAAAAATTAAAATTTGGGGGGCAAAAGTTAATTTTTAAAGGTATATTTAAAAATAAAAATAAAAATTTGGAGACCACCCTATGGCTTGGGGGCGGGCTGCCCCCTCCCCAAGCCAAAGAAGACACAATATGACGACACATCAATTTTAAGGGCCCGAATTTGCAAAAAGGGGGCGAGGAGCGGCTTCATTGTAGCTGTGTGACAACACTTGGTACCCTTAACATTATGTGGTTGAAGTGCTAATGAAGTAGAGCCGCCATATCCGAGTAATACCTCAAGGATGAGTTCTTTTGGAGTGAAGACGACTAATGTTGAACGACTTTAGGGCACTGCTAGAGCACCGCTCGATGGGTGCTCAAGCAGAGTTAAAGTGGAGCAGGAAATCCTGTTTGAAATTGGTTGGGTTGGATTTTATGTACTATACATATATGGAAAGCTTAGCTAGTTAAGTTTTTCGAATTTAAGATGCAATAGTTTTTTTCTTTATAGAGAAATGCTATAGTGAAATAAAAAGATTATTTTTTATCCATAAAAGTCTTAAGTGGCAAGAAGCTATAGGCCTCATCCGTAGTTGCTGTGACCCTACCCATTAATGGACCTATAGCATCTTGTCACTTAAAACTTTTATGGGCTAAATATAATCTTTTTATTACACTATAGTATATCTCTTCTTTATATTCTCACATGTAAACAATCGGTTAAGTTAAAAAAAAAATAAAAAAATAAAAAAAGTTGGGGTGGGGGGTGCGCTTGCCCAGGCCCATTAACCCGACAAGGTGCCCAACCCGGCAACCCAAGCTTCCAGACACAAATCACATTCAAAATTTTCGTACACAGGAAAAAGAAAAAGACGTTTCAAAATGATCTGATTTTAAACATGAAACGACACCGTAGTATATCTATGCCTCAATCTCTATCTCCCTCTTCTTCTCCCTGCCTGCCATTTTCAATTTCTCATTTCGATTCAGATCTCTCTGAATTCAACAATGGAGAACTCCATGGTTCAAGAGGTATCTCTCTCCGTCTCTCTCTGTCTCTGTCTCTGTCTTTTTGTCCATACATATATGTATAGGCATTGAATTTTTGGTGCGCAGATTCTGGCAAAGCAGGTGCTGACGGTGGCTAAGGCGGTGGAGGAGAAGCTGGACGATGAGATATCGGCGCTAGATCGGATGGACATGGACGATATAGAGGCGCTGAGGGAGAGGAGGCTGCAGCAGATGAAGAAGATGGCGGAGAAGCGGAACCGTTGGATCTCCCTCGGACACAGCGACTACACCGAGATCCCCTCCGAGAAGGACTTCTTCGCCGCCGTCAAGGCCAGCGATCGCGTCGTCTGCCATTTCTACCGCGACAACTGGCCCTGCAAGGTCCCTTTCGTACTTTCGCATTTGGCTCAATTTTTATCTTTCTTTCTTCTTCATGTTCTATGTGCTTTTGTGTGTTTGTGTGAAAGATATATAATATTTAATTTATCCTAAATCATTATTTTTAAATTATATGCTTCAGATTTTACTATTTCAGCTTTATATGGTTCTGATTTTTCCATTTATCAATAGATTGACGGAGCTCAAAAACTTAATCCTGTGTTGAAGCTTATATAGACTGATGTGTGTCAAGGAGAATATTTTTCAAGCCATCCCATGTTTACCCTTTTTGGTAAATAGTGCTTTTTACCAGGCCTCTTTAACTCCTAGATACTTTGATTCTGTGATTCATTTAATACTGCTATCACATAAGAGTTGTTGTAAGGCTGTTCAAACATCTTGATATTTTTTTTTAGGATCTATTAGAAAAAAACCATATTGGTATCTATTAGTTGGAGAACAGTCTCCATATCTCTCATCCTTAGCTAAATTTCCTTTGGAATGAGGGACTTTGTTATACATGGCCTCAAGGCTTGGCTGCTAAAGGATTGGGATTGGGTTGTGGGTAGGCCTTTGATTCAAAATCTTACTAATAAAAAAGATTATCAAATAAATAAATATGAGAAAAGAATGGGGATGTTAAACATGTAATCTTGCTTTTAGATTCTGATGATGGTACTCTTTTGTTGGTGACAAATATAATTAAGATAGAAGTCTCGCTGAGTTGGATCGAGATCGCTTGCATTGCCTATGGTATTGCATGTGGTACAATAGCTCTAATGTAGGACTTTCATTTTGAAATGAATTGCTTAAAATGAGAAAGCACATAGAAAAAAGAGATGGGGATTGCCACCCCACCCAAAGCTACTGGGATGGTTCTGATCTCAATCCCAGTAAACTGATGTACTGTCTATATGTGTCAATATTTCCATGGTGTAGCTACCCCTTCTCTGTTTCTTCATCTCAGGTCTAGACAACCTCCTACATCTAGGCGTCCTTTTTGGTATCCCTCAAATACTTGAGGATTTAAGGGAAGAGTTCTGTTATTCTCTCCAAATGCAAGTCTACTGTTTCTTTTTATCTATGTAAAGGTTTATATAGACTAGCTGTTTTTTTTGGGTGGCATGGCACCATGAAGAGATCACTGTGCTATTTTACTCCTTTCTAGCTATTAGATGTAATGAATAAATTCCCTTACTACCAATAAAAAAAGTGGCAATGATATTCTGATATAGACTCAAGATTTTGGGGAAACAATTTATGTTTATTGTTTATTTGCAGGTGATGGACAAACACTTGAGTATATTGGCAAAGCAGCATATAGAGACACGTTTTGTGAAAATCCATGCTGAGAAAAGTCCATTCTTGGCGGAGAAGCTCAAGATCGTTGTTTTGCCAACCCTTGCCCTCATAAAGAATGCCAAAGTAGATGACTATGTGGTACGTAGAGTAAAAATATGCATACAATCGATGGAACCCCCATCTATATTGTTATATGATTATTCTGTTTCTGGGGTCTTTCACTCTGTTTAACATTACTAGCTCCAACGTAATGTGTTTCAGGTAGGATTCGATCAGCTTGGTGGAACAGATGAGTTTAGCACAGAGGAACTGGAGGAAAGGTTGGCTAAAGCTCAAGTTATCTTTTTTGAGGGTGAATCGTCTCTAAATCCGTCAAGATCTGGTTCACACTCCAGAAGGAACGTTAGGCAAAGCGCAAAGTCAGACTCATCAGACTCAGAGTAAGCCAGTATTGCTTAATATTGTCTTCCAATTTTAGTCCGTCTGAAGGAAGTGGAGAGGATCAGTCACCCCTTTTTTAGTGTTAAAAAGAGCTGAACCTTGGACGGCTACCATTGGGAGCAGCCTAGTCTTGTGGAGTTGTTGTGATCAATATTTTAGAAGCAACATTACTACATCTGAGATTCATGCTATCATCGGCTGTGGTATCAGTTATTGTATTAATGTAACTTCGCAAGGTTTTCAGAAAGATTAATAGTTACTACTACTAGTATAGTTTTCAAGCTATATATATATTGTCATACTGCAAGTTTTGTGTTAGGATCTCTGATATCATTTTACTTTTTAAGATTAATAACTTTTTTAGTACCAAAGTTTGCAATTTTTTACTTTTTCCCCTAGGGTTCCAAAACAGTTACAAATGGTACCTGACTTATGGGAAAAGACGAAATTGATACCTCCGTTAGATTCTGTGAGAAAAAATTAACAGTTTGCTACATGCCACTCTCAAAATATACTACATGTCCTTAACGAAATAATAATAATAAATAAATAAAACGAAACCTAAAAAAAAAAAAAAAATTGGGGTGGCCAATGACCCCTATTTTGGCCATTGGGGGTGGCCCACCCCCAAGGCCGGTTTGGGGGTGGCTGAACCATTCCAAGGCCTTGGGGGTGGTTCGGCTACCTCCTATGGCCAAAAATGGGGTGGCCGAAACCACCCCCAAAGCCCTTGGGGGTGGCTCGGCCACCTCTAGAGGCCATGGGAGTGGCCGAAGTCACCCCCTCTTGGGGTGGTCGAACTACCCCTAAGGCCCTTGAGGGTGGTTCGGCCTCTAAAAAAGGGGTGGCCCAAGGGCCAAAAAGGGGGTAGCTGGGCCAAGCCACTCCCATGGCCAAAAAGGGGCCCCCTTTTTGGTTCTTGGGGGTGGCTAAACAACCCCCAGAGGGGCTGTAGGGGGTGGCCGGCCACCCCATGAAATTTTCAATTTTTTATTTTTATTTTTTAGGTTTAGTTTTTATTATTATTTTTTATTTTTAGTACACGTGACATTTTTATATGGTGACACATGTAACAGAGTCTAATGGAGGTATCAATTTTGTCTTTTCCTATAGGTCAAGTACCATTTGTGACTGTTTTGGAACCCTAGGGGAAAAAAAGTAAAAAAGTTCAAACTTGGGTACTAAAAAAGTTATTATCCCTACTTTTTTCTCTCAAGAGCTTCATTTGTTGCAATGCATCACCTCTCTCTCTCTCTCTCTCTCTCTCTCTCTCCCCCATTTTTTTCCTCGGGAAGGTCAGGTCGGCAACCAGGATAACGTCGATCACTCTTCTTTTTTTTTTTACCTCGAAAAGGTCGACGACCCAGCTCAAACCTTTGAATAAACTCAAGTTCCATGTTTGAATATTCTTCATGATCAACATATTGCAATGAAAAATTCATCAACAAATGCATTTTTGTTTCATGTTATTACAAATTTAGTACTGAAAGTATAAATGAATTAATTAGTAAAATTTTCAGAATATAGTTTGATGGCTAATGCGTGCTGCATGGGTGTAAACGAGATGAGGCTAAGCGAGCTTCTTTTGTTCAGGCTCGGCTTGTTTACTATATGGGCAGGCTCGAGCTCGAGAGGATTGGAACCCCGTTCGAGCTCATCTATTTTGGTCGAGCTCGGCTTGTTTATGTGCATTAGAGTTTTTTTTTACTGCAAAATCTTAACATTAAACAAAAAAATTGACACTAATTTGCTAAATGCTAACATAAACAAATCAAATAATGGTTTTAATCACAAAACATGAATAGAATCATAAAATATATTGAATTTGGCATAAGTACCATGCAGTAGCAGTATGTATCCTACTCTTAACTCTCTGACTCTTCAATCCAATTATCCAAGTATCCTAAATTCTTAGAATCTTAATCAAACAATTCCATTTCCTATTACATTATTACACATTTGATATTAACATATCAATTAAACCATACAAAATTACAAATTAAAGGGGCTGTAAATACAAAGTAAACAACTCAAAGATGAAAAAGAAAAACTATTACAATTTACAAATCAAAATTATACACCAACTCTCTAGTCACCCTTCAAATCAACTCAGCAACTGCATCAACATCATCCCATGTTGTCTAAATTCATTTGGTTGCACTTGCACCAACTTCAAATTCAACACATTATTGCACTGCATCAACATCATCCCTGTACTTGCACTAACAAAAAAATTTAGATCATATTATTAAATCCCTTGCATTATTTACACTTTTTGTCTAAATTTAAAAATGGATGTTAATAAAACAATTTAATGTGGCTAAGATAGAAAACATAGGCAGACAGAGGCAGTTAAATCATTTAAAAATACCATTGTCCAAGTCTCCAACATAATCCAGATCACCAAAAAATAGCTAGACAGACAGTAATAAAATTATAAAGATACAACAGTGAAAGCAGCAGCCAACACTGGTGGCCCAACAGTTATAAACTAAAACAAGACTTCAAAAAATTGTTCAAGGAAAAGATTAAAGAACATTGAACAATAACAACTATTATGCCTCTGGCAGGTTTATCTCCACCTCACCATGATCCACAGCCTGACATAGCAAATACAAAGTAATTAGTTAAAGTCCAAGCTATTAAGCAACTGAAAATAACATATACAATTTAGGAAAAATTGAAACTCACAGCAGATTTCTTTTTCAGCCCATACAATGCTCTCACCCAATCAGCCCCACACAATAACACTTGCACTGTCTCAGTTGATAGTGAAGCTCTATGGGGATCAATTACCCTTTCTCCAGCACTAAAAGTAGACTCCGAAGTCACAGTAGTAATTGGGATTGACAAGATATCCTTGGCCACTTTAGACAAAATACGATACTTCAAGGTATTGGTTTTCCACCAATCCAATGCACTAAATTCCAAACCCTTCTCGGGTATGTATATACCCTCTTCCAAGTATATTTCCAAGTCTGATTTAATAGGTTTTTGCACCGTATTAGTAGTTCTAAGGAATGACTCATACAATTCCATACCACCTTCATCATCTTCACCAATTGCAACACTACTTGAAGCACCATGTGAAGAGCTTCTTTGAGCAATGCTTTGAAGATTTTGTTCCACAAAGTTTGAATTATGCTCATTGACATACACATCATAAATTTCTTTCAAACTTTTTTCAACAAGCTCAATATTTGAAGTAGCTTCACTCTCTTTGTAGATTATTGGAAAGCAAAATCTTATCAACATCATCTTAAACCTTGGGTCCAAAATTGCAGCAATTGACATCAACAAATTGCACTCACTCCAATATTTATCAAACTTAAGTTTCATTTTTTGTGCCATGGATCTAATGTATTCATTTTCATCCTCAGATTTCTTGGTTAGGACTTGCTTCATCCGCCAAACTTCAGGAAGGAATAAGTTAGCTGTCGGATAGTCACTCCCAGATACAATCTTGATTGTCCGGTTGAATACCCCCAAGATTTCACACACATGTTCAACTTTAACCCAATCCTCATGTGAGGGCACCCAAGTAAATATTTGATCATTATATCCATACATAGGGAAGACCTCCCTAAACTCAAGTGCAGTTGCTAACATCATATAGGTACTATTCCAACGGGTAGGTACATCCAAAAACAGTTTCTTCTTAGACAATTGCAAATTCTTTGCATGCGAAGCAAATTTTACTAACCTTCCTTCGGATGCAACTAGGTACTTAATACCATCCCTAACACAATCAACAATGTCACCAATTTCAGCCAGCCCATCTTGAACCATCAAATTAGTTACATGTGCAACACATCTAACATGAAACAACTTCCCTCCAATAACCAGCAATTTCCCAAGGTTAAAAACATCTCTTATGTGCCTCATTGCTACATCATTAGCATTTGCATTGTCTACGGTGATTGAACAGATTTTATTCTCAATACCCCAATCTCTAAAAGATTTATGGAGTGCCTCAGCAATTGTATGTCCCGAGTGTGGAGGGGGAATATTACAAAAGTTCAACACACGCCTATTTAAACGCCAATCTTCATCTATATAATGACATGTCACAACCATGTAAGAAACCTTTTGACATGAAGTCCACATGTCAGTTGTGATGTTAACTTTGTGAACCTTACTCAACAAAGTTTTCAACTTTTTTTTCTCTTTATCATAAGTGGCAAAACACAAAGTCTTAGCAGTAACCCGAGAGATCCTTTTCCAATGTGGTGTGCAAGCTTTCATAAACTTATTAAATATCTCATGCTCTAGAAGCATAAAAGGGTACTCATGATAAAGGATCATATGAGCACAAAGTTCTCTCACCCTAGTCTCATCATTATTGAAACTTGTAATGTTATCACTAACATCAACCGACAAAGTCCTTTGCTTCTTGGATCCTAAGTACTTGAAACATTTTTTCAAATGCCTAACCATAGTAGATGTAGTACTAGATTTTGATATGCTGAATTTAGTCTTGCACCATTTGCATTGGTTTTTTTTCACACCACCACCCTCATCTACTTCAACAAAATGATTCCAAATATAAGAGGTTCGCTTCCTATCCTTTCTCTTATGTGCTTCGATTGGTGTGACTTCTGCATTTGAATCCGTAACACTATTAGTATCTTCATCTATATTAGCACCTAAGTTAATTTCAAACTCATCCTCATTCTCATACTCCTCCTCAATTGTATTTGAATCAGCAAGTTGCAATTCTTCATCCGCCATGTTGCAAGTTAAACTTCAAACAGAAAATTGATATAACTATATAAGTACATTACTAGACTAATGTGATACTAAGTGAATTCAGTTATCAATATAAGAGATTAACAAGAAAACAGAGAGGGAGTTTTGATAATACACATACCAATATAAGGGCCAGAGAGTATAGTCGAGATCGAAGACGACGAGGCGAGGACGGTTCTGGACCTAACCGTTAAGATTATGCATTTAAATCAATTCCCACATGAAAATTTTACATAATCCTACAAATCCAGTTCTCAAAATTCAGTTAAAAAATCATTTAAATAGAGTCAATCCAAAAAAAAGGCAATGGGAAAGATGGGAGTAATAATGACTTACAGGAAACCCTAACAAGGCCAAGTGTTAAAGCGGAAGAGTCGTCGAGTTTTTGATAATTTAGGTCACTTTCTGAAGCTTTCCTGAAGGTCGTCAAGCAGGCACGTTCATGCTTGCAATTTCTTGCAGCTTCTTTGAATACCTTTCTCGTCTACATCCACTTCTCTTTCTATCTGTGTCTTTTTCACAAGAGACGGCGAGGCGAGGACGGCAGCGAAACCGAGAGACGAGAGAAGAGACGGTGGGAGATGAGAGACTGGGAGAGAGATGCAGAGTGATAGCGTGAGCGTGAGAGGCTGAGTGAAACAGAGGAGTTTAGCACAGAGGAACTGGTTCACAACCCAAAAGGAACGTTAGGCAAAGCGCAAAGTCACACTCATTAGACTCAGAGTAAACCAGTATTGCTTAATATTGTCTTCCAATTTTAGTCTGGTCGGTTTGTGATTCCGATTTTAATAAGTGCGATTTTAAAAATTGTATTTTTAAAAATTATATTTTTGAAATCGTAAAGGTGTTTGGTAAAATATGTTAAATTTTTTTTTATTAAATATTTGTTATAATAAATCGTGATTTTGGTTTAAATTCACACTTTTTCAAATAAGCACCCCGTAGCCTGCTTATAAAAATTATAAATTTTTTTTCTTATTTTAAATTAAGTGTTTTTTAAATCGCAATGTCAAACATCTTACGTTTTGCAATATCTTTTAAAAATACAAATTATTCTTACGAAATCGCAATCCTAAACGCACTCTCAAAGAAGTGGAGAGGATCAGTCACCCCTCTTTGACTTTTAGTGTTCAATTTGTTTTAATGCATCACCTCTCTCTCTCTCTTCCCTATTTTTATCCTCGGGAAGGTCGGGTCGACAACCAAGACAAGGTCGATCACCCATCCTTTTTTTTTTTTTTCACCTCGGAAAGGTCGACAACCCAGCTCGGACCTGCAAATAAACTCAAGTTCTATGTTTGAAGAATTATTCTTCATGATCAACATATTGCAATGAAAAATTTATCAACAAATGCATTTTTGGTTCATGTTATTACAAATTTAGTACTGAAAGTACAAATGAATTAATTAGTAAATTTTTCAGAATATAGTTTGCTGGCTAATGTGCATTAATAAAGATAAATATAGGTTTCTAACTAAAAATGATATTGAGTTAATTCAGTTAACCAACTCAACAAATGGCTAATCTGCATCAATAAGATGAACTTGCTTAATCATTATGCTAAGGTGCCATTTACTCTTATTAGACAAGGGGATAAGAGCTCCTTCATAGTTCCTAGAACTAGAATTTGTACTTGAAGGATTAAGGGTATGTTTTGGTGTGGGTTTGAGGGGTTTAAAAATGTGTTTAACATTCAAAAAGTTCGTTTAATAACAAAGTACCCATTTGGTAAAAAAAAATTGAAAGCATTTTTAATGGTCTAAAAAGTTTAAAAATAGCCAAAACGCACTTTTGACAAAAACTTAAAAATAAAGCTTTTCTAAAAAGCATTTTTTGACCTTTATGGCTATTCTACCTAGATGTAACTATAGTAGTACCAACTTGCAAAAGACTACTTAGAAGAGACCTAGACGGTGAAAACTATAGGTGCACCCTTCAGCTTAAATGAATGCTCACATAATTGGCCTAAGGAAATAGGCTCTGTAAAGGGTCAATTGGTTTTTTTTTTTTTTTTTAAATCCTCATATGAACTGTTAAATGAGACATAATATTGCAAGTTAAAGATTGAATTTATCAAGCCTACTAGATATGGTGAAAAAAAATAGTTAGCCCTGGAGAACATAAATGCATGCATTTGTGCAACTAAGGGTTATTACTTACTTCCCTTTCAAAAAAATAAAATAAAATAAAATTACTTCCCTTGACAATGGCAAGTAGATCTAGAGCTTCAGCGATTTATAGCTCAAATTACTAGCAATTCAAATAACAAATACAAAAAAACTTATATGAGATTTAATTGTCCAAACAAATAGGTGGGCTGTCTGAGACTTGCTCGGTGGGATAAACTCTAGAGAAACTTTCTCAAAATTGACGGGAGGGCAAAAACATGGACCCCTCTAACAACATCATATGCATCAAAATATACCATCATCGCTAGCAACTAAAACCTCATAAAACAAATTATATATTACTAAATCCCAGATATGATTTACTGTATATAACAACAACAGGGAAGAGAATAGAAAAAACAAAACAAAACAATAACAACAACAGGGAAGCATCAGATACAGAGTTCAAGAGACTTCAACATCCACTCAGTCACAGTGGCATGTGTACAGAGCATGAAACCCTTCCAAGCCATGCCGCCATAAGAGCAGATTGTTCTCCAAACTGGGTGATCGACCTTCTGACAAGACCAAAAACAAAGTGACACAACAATTGAACAGAGTCATCTATTCTTAACTAATAAAAGCTTAACATAGAGGAAATACAACATATAGCAATGCCCAGAAGATGTAAGCATTTTGTTTTATGATTATCAACGGTGCCTGTTGCCGCCTCTGGCTCGAGCCAGCACCATTTTCCCACAAGGATGGCTCTCCAGAAACTTGCTATGATACTCAATGAGTCCAACAAGAGCTTGGTGGATGGCCCCCTGCACTTGTGAAGAAGAGAAAAATGGTCAAAGATTTCATAATAAGGACAATGGCAATTAGCTAAAGCTGCAGTTAAAGAGAGCAGAGCATCTGAAACAGTTCCTAGTTCCATATTTGACACATTAATTAATAATAAGGTCCAAGAATCAATTTCAATATTTATGATTTTTTTTTTTTCTGTTGAATTGACTATACTCATAGGAGAAGCTTTATGTTATACGTCACACAACTGGGATGATGTGGCAATAAAAATTAGCATTTGGATCAACAATGGCTAATAAAAAAAGAAAAATTAATGGCTAATTTTTACTGCCGCAGTAATCGTACAGCAGTTTACTAAATAGCCATACATATATATATATATATATATGTGTGTGTGTGTGTGTGTGTGTGTGTTAAGATAAAAGGTGAGAAATATGTGGATCATCTAATTAACCTTAGATATTGTCAATGCAGTCTGAGCAACATAATTCCCAAATTTATCCTGAAGAATATTCAGAAAAAGGTTGGGACTAGAAATAAGCTCCTGAATAATCCTAGTGGAGTGCTCTCCTCCAAACTCTCTCATACATTTCTCCACAACATGGCTGCCAAACTTGTCCATGGAGAGAGCACGAAAGTTCCCTTCAAGCCGCGCCACTAAATCTGCGAAAACATGTGGTATCCTCAGATCTAATATGTGCTGCACAACAAAGTTCCTGAAAGGAAAATAACTCGTGCATCTTAGTAAACATTTTTATGATTGAATTAATTGCAAATTTCAGGTACCAGGAACAAACACTGCATCTGATGAGTTTAATAATTAAAAAGGCCAGAAGAAACAAAACTAAAAAAAAAAAATGAAGGAATAATAGATGTTTACTCACTTTCTGCAGAAAAATTCTTTTTCCAAAACATGTATAGTCAAATCATCTAATTGTCAGATTATCTTGCCTAGAGGCTATCAAGATGAGAAAAGTTTCATCTGGGTGTTCTTATAATTGCATTGTCAAGCCAATTGACTAAGAGCCGCTTTAGAATTGCGTTAAGAAATTTCAAATGTGTTTTTAGTACTTAAAAAGCTATGCCGAGCAAAAATAAGTCCGATTGATGAAAAAACTCAAAGAGCAGGCTTTTTTTTAGAAAAGATTTTTTAGTTTTATTTTCTAATGCAATCTTAAACAGTCTCTAAAAGGCAGTACTTAAGGTTCTCAATATTAATTCAAGATCCAAACTCAAAGAAATATGAGAGGATAAAGATGGACAAACCCATAAGGATGATTCGCAAGGAATAGGGCATTTGCTGCTAGTTTACCCACAAGACGCTGCTTAACTTCTCCACCAGCATAATCAATACATTTATACAATGTACAACACCCAACTTTGTCTGTCGCAATATCAACACAGTTCTCTACTACCTCATTCAGAAGATGCTGCAAATTAACAAATATTAAATGTGTATATATATATATATATATATATATATATATATATATATATATATAGAGTTCCAAAAGGAAGAGTAATAACATCAATTAAGTAAATGCAGCAGCAATTTTATTTATTGACTGCCTAAATAAATAATTGATTTATTTTTTGGACTTTTGTTTTCCTTTGGGTGCTCTGAATTTATATATGCATCAATCAATTTATTATCTGAACATGAAAGGAGAAAAGATTCAATGTAGTTTATTTACTGATTTTTTTTTTTTTTTGCTGGGGATCGATATTATAATGATGCATTATGTTACCTTATTAAACTCTTCGGAGAAAAGACAAAAGCATCGAGCCAATAGAAACTGACCACCCGAGCACTTGGTCAAGCTATGTGTCAAATTCCTCAGAGCCGATATGAGCAATGCTACTTGTTCTGGGGTTTTCAGATGCTCCAATAATTTCTGCATGGACCGACTTCTGCAATTATAAAAAGAACAAATAAAAATATTTTAGAAATTACAAAAAGTCCAAGAAAAATTAAAATATATCCATACAATAAAAAAGAAGGAAATTATATATATATATAACACGTACGTACCCAAGGCTGTCGGTGCATATACGCTTGAATTTTTTTCCATTAGTGACCAAATAGAAAAGAATTTCAGTAATTTTTTCTTGATCGCTTTCTTCGCAAATCTTGAGAATTTTACACTCGCAATTATCATAAAGCATGGACTTATACAAACGGTCCATCTCAGTTTCCCCCGGCATCATCGCTCCCTCAAATTTGTTACAATACTTACACTCATGATCACGATGAGCATTATGGGACCTTCGAAAGTTATAATCTTGTTGATTTCCCTTTCGAAATCTACTCGTTGATGCCTCTGATGAGCCTGTTAGAATATAAATTAAATTATTAATTTTTTTTTATATAAATTTAATAATATTTTTAAAATAAATAGTGATTTAACATATTATAATACCGTAGCTAGAAGAAGAGGCTGCAGACTCATCTGGTGTCGGATAATTCCTGGAGGAGGAGCTTGAATATTGTGGATTAAAAAGACCAAAATTATTATTGCTCATATAATCACCACCCATTTGGCCTCTCACTGCAGATTGAATTCTTCTCCTCTCTAAACAATGCACATGATGTATCAGCATCTGAAATTTCTGCTCATAACTTGAAGGAAAAAACCCGCCGCCACCAGAATTTCCCAGAGCGGCCGCCGAAGACGGCAGAAACTGAGACCGAGGAGGAGGAGAAGTTGATAGACTGAGCAGACGCAGCGAATCCTCGAGGCTTTGCTCAGGCGGATTCATAGGGTACTGACCAAAATAGCGTCCGGGGAGATCATAAGGGTTTTGAAAATAAATGTTCTCAGTGAAAGGGTTTTGGTGGTTTTGAAGTAGTCTAGGGTTTTGGAAAAGGCGGTTTCCAGATAAGGGGTTTGCAGGGAAGTGGTTTTCCGGTGAAGTAGAAGAAGGAAGAATATTAGGGTTTTGAGACTTCATTAACAACAAGAGTCTTTCATTATCTTCCTCTCTCCAGTCCCCCATAGTGTAACACAGAGAGAGAGAGAGAGAGAGAGAGAGAGAGATGTGGGTTTTTTTTTTTTCTTTATAGAGGATTGGGTTCCTTGGAGTTATAAAGTAGTGAGGGTTTAAAGATGTGTTTGGAATGAAATAGTACTGTCACCGAAAAAGGGTTTCAAAGGGTGCTCTAATGATAGGGTTTTAGGGTTAGTTTGAGATCGCTATCTGTCCCTTCATAGAGAGATATGAGTGGTTTATTGGCCAAACAATTCCTAAAAAGGTTAGCGACACAACATATCCAGCACAGAGATTGAGTTTGCATCAATTAAGGAAAGGTTTTCGATTGAGTGTCTATCGCTTTTCTTTCGCCTATATCTTCTTCCTGCATGCAAATTCGAAATATAATCTCTCTCTCTCTCTCTCTCTCTCTCTCTCTATATATATATATATATACAAATTATGTGGTCATTTTTTTAAAAACAAAATAAAAAAATAAAAAATAAAATTCTTAAGTAATAACATCCTATATGGTCCTTTTTTTATTTGGTATTTAAAAAAAAAAATGCCTTTTTCATAATAATGACCATTTTTTTAATTTAAAAAATGACTATTTTTATGAAGAAAAAATCCATTTTTTTTATTAAAAAAAAATGGACCACATTTGATTATATTGCTTCAAAAAAAAAATTCATTTTTTATTTTATTTTTTTAAATAAAAAATAAAATAAAAGTTGGGCCAAAGTCGATTGTGTAAAAAAATTGTGCCTTTATCATGCCTCATATATATATATATATATATATATATATATACTTCATCAAAGGGTCAAAGGAAAATTACTAATAAAAGCCTTAATTAATTTTATTGGTTAGGGTTGTCTCTAAGGAAACAATTAAACAGCCTTATTTGTCGGGGGTGTACGTATGATTTTGAATTTCCAATTACATGCATTTTAAACATAACTATTGAGAAATATATGGGAATTAAAGATGTGTTCCTTCACAACTCTGCCGTCATTATATGTTAAGTAACTAAATTAACAAGTTTGTGAAGATGTGTGTATGTGTAGGAGGAATTTATTATGAAACGTTCCATGTTAATGAGACAGTGGATCGTTAGAAAACAAATACTAATTGGTGGATCTAGCTTACATGCTGTTATTAAAATAAATAACAGCATATATGATGTAGTTTAAGCAACGGTCAAGATTAAATATCTAAAAATCTTTCTTCATTTTTTATCTCTTATTAAAAGCTTCTCAAAGTCAACTTTGAGATTCAATCTTAACCGTTGCTTACACTATAGATCCCCAATTGGTAACATAAATATATTTCTACATTTATATTTAGTATATCATAACTATCATTTATTGTAATTTATTTCATTTTTGACAAGCTAGTTTCTAGTTTCGTTGACCATTGTAGTGAAAGTAACCACCTTCTTCTTCTTCTTTTTTTTTTTTTAAAAAAAAAAAATGATGACAAAGTTTTACTCCAAATCTATTAAATTGATATCTATCTTTAGAACTTGTGATGCATTTTACTTTTTTCTTTTTTCTTTTTTAATTAAAAATACAAGTGAGAAAATTGAATCACATGTTTGCATAGCTTGCTTGTTTTATGTTTTAAATAATTTTATTTTTTGTTTGCCTTTTTTTTTTCTCATATTTATGAGTAAATGATATACATCACTTCATTATCCCCTCATCCCTTTTGTAGGCGATTGAAAAAAATAGCTAACTACCTAGGATGGGGCGGTTAACAGTTTTAAGAGTAAGCAGAGGCGGTTTTAGTGTTTTAGTATTTTTTGAAAGAAATAGATGATTGGCACAAGTGTTTAGTGTTTTTTCCTCTCTTTGTACATCATTTGTATCTAATTTCATTAAAAAAATAAATAAATAAAATAAAATAAAAAAATAAAAAAACGCAACACCATCTAAAATAGGACTTAAAAAGAGGCTTAAAGAAAGCCCAAAACACTCAAATAAGCTCAAAAAGTTATTATAGTGTGCAGTTGATGGTTAAAAGCAATAATAGCTAATCATAACTATTTGTACACCCTTACCAGTATCCTCAAAGTTTATGTAGCGTGGTCTCCATAACAATTGGTGTATGAAAATTGATGTTTTGGTTGAAGATACCACGCCACATAAACTTTAGGGGATGGAGAATAATGAGATAATGTATAACATAATTCAATTTAGTCTTATAGATTGAATTGATAGTTTTGAAAAGAAAAATATATAGATCCTTTTGGGGTCCCACTTCTTATTATCCTACAAAACAGTTTAACACCTTTGCATAGCCAGCGGGCTTATGACTTCGTCCAAATCGCAAAGAGGCAGAGTACTCTTTTTTAAATTCAGAGAGTGGCAGTACTTGATACGGCTACACTTATTCTTTTCCTTCTGTCTCTCAAAGAGAGATTACAGAGTTATATTTGGAGTCTACTAAATTGAATTAGTAACAAAATTAAAACATATATACGGAAAGCAAGTCTGAGTGGTAGTGCACCGAATGAACCGGCCACATCACTTATAAATTATAGAAACTTACATAAATTATATCTTTAGTTTTTGGTGGGGGTCTTCTTCACATATGGGCCAAATGGTACTCAGCATCTCACTAAGAACTCCCAGCGGCCCAGCCCTCCAATTCTGGTAAAAATAGTAGAAATCCAAACCACTTCGAATGCATGATTACCCAAGTAACACCAGCACCTTCATTTGCTTATGGACTGGCTACCTTCATTTGCTTCACCAATCCATCCAGTGTATGATATATGCTCTTAATTTGAGGATGTGATTGGGAACCTACAAGGAATTCATGCACAACACCATTGATGCTGATCCAACTATGCCCTGGCTGCTTCTTGACTCCCTTTTCCCTCATAAGCCATCTCAGAGCAGAGACATCACCCCAGCGGCAATCAACTGCAAATGCATTAGCCAACATCACATATCCCGCAGAATTCTCAGGGTCCACTTCAACAAGCTTTCTGGAAACATATTGTGCCAACTCAACTCTAGAGTGGAGCAGGCAACCCCCAAGCAAAGCACCCCATACAAACTTATTAGGCTCAAAAGGCATTGAAAAAACAACCTCCAGAGCTTCTTTGACCAGCCCTACTCGTGCAAGGAGATCAATATAGCAAGCATAGTGTTCTAATTCAGGGGAAATAGAAAAGCTTGAGGTCATGTCTATGAAAATATGGCGTCCTTTCTCTGCTAAACCTGAGTGACAGCATGCACATAAAACACCAAGGAAAGTTCCAGCGTTGGGTTTTAAACCAAACTCTTGCATTTTGGAGAAAAGCCCCAATGCCTCCTCTCCCTCACCATTTGCTGCAAGACCCATTATCATAGCATTGAAGGAGACAACATCTTTGGAGACCATCTGGTCAAAAACTTCTTTTGCTGTCTCCAAGCTCCCACATTTAGAATACATGTCAATAAATGCCGTGGCTAGTATTTTGTTTGATTTAATAATGCCTTTAGATCCTATAGATTTCATATATTCGTGCACCCACCTACCAAGATCTAAATCACCAATTTGAGCACAAGCTGAAAGCACACTAACCATTGTTACATGGTTAGGTTTCCTATTGGGATCCACCACCATCAGGCGAAAAATACTTAAAGCCTCCATAGGGCAACCATTTTGTACATATGCACCAATCATAGCATTCCAAGGAAGCACATTTGTCTTGGCGTTATCAACAATTTCATCAAATCTTTCCCTACTCTTCTCAATCTTCCCCCATTTCCCATACAAATAGATTAGAACAGTATTCACTGCGTCACGACCAGACTTCTTAGAATCAATATTTTTGTCGATTTCTGTTAGAATTTTTACCCATTCCTCAAATCTTTCAATCTCAAGGTTTGAACATGCCGATAAAACATTGATCAAGGTATCAATTTCTGGCCGCAAGTTCAGCTGAACCATCATAAGAAAAAGCCTTAAAACCTCCTCAGTCTCACCTAACTGAGCGTAACCAGCCAATAACGAAGTCCAGCAACACACCACTCCCTTATCCGACATTTCATCGAACACCTTACGTGCTGATGCCAAATCTTTAAGACCCTTCGCATAAACTCCAAGAAGGGCATTACATACAAATGAATCACCAAGAAACCCCATCTTCACAATATGGGTATGAATTTGGTTGGCATAAAGTGCAATATTGGACCGAAAGCACGCCTTGAGGAGGAAACAAAAGCTGAAGTCATTAGGCGAAAGGGAACGTTGCTTCAAGGTTTTGAAGATGGAAAAAGCATGGGAAAAGAGACCCTCTTCAGCCAAGACTCTGATAATGGCATTGAAGGGGAAGATATTCGAACTTCGGAGTTGATGAAAGACTCGAAGAGCGATACGTGATTGGTAGTGGCCAATAAGACGAGTGGCTAACAGATTGTCTTGATTGGCACCAACTCGAAAGATGTGGGCATGGATTTGAAGGAGATGAGAGTGTGAAATGCGGCCCTGCAGGAGCGTAGAGAGATTAGTGAAGTTAGGGGAGGCTGGAGTGGAAGAAAGAGAGCGTAGAAGGAGAAGGGAAAACTGAGCAGAGCGGCAGTTTTTGAACCTTGGAGGAGCTGCAAGCATAGTTGCCCGTGAGTTTCAGTTCAGACTCGCGCTTCCCTCCTACAAATAGGTGAAAGGTAAAGGTCAGTTTTGGTTTTGAAATTGATATTTAGAAATAACACAAAAGCGTTTTATAATAGGGGAAATTACAGTTTATTCCCGAAATTATGTGCTTTTTTCTTATTTTATTTTTAATGTTTAAAAATTAACAATGTATTTCATAAAGTTATCGGTTTTTTGTAATGTAGCCATTTCATTTGTAAATTCCATCTTTTTGGACGGTTTGGCACTCACGTGTGCATTTCACGTGGCATTTAAGGACCAAATTTGTCAAAATTACCCTTATAATATTTCAAAATTATCCAAAATATTCCCATGTTTTTTTTTAAAAAAAAAATTTAAAAATCTAATTGGGGTGGCTGGCATTCCGGCCAGCCGAGCCACCCCCTTGGCCCAATTGAGGGTGGTCGAACACCCCCATTCCGGCCACCCCCAAACGGCAACAATTTTTTTTTTTCAAAAAAAGGGGTATTGTAGACTTTTCACACCAAAAAATCACGTGAGACACACGTGACCTCTGAATTGTCCAAAAAGACGGAATTTGCAAATGGATTGGCCACATTGTAAAAATAAAAAATAAAATAAAAAACTTTATAAGGGTATATTGTAAATTTTTAAACATTCGAGGCAGAATCAAAAAAGGCGCACAACTTTGGGGATGGAGTAAATTATAATTTTCCCATTATAATTTGACATTTAAAATTGTAATTTAACTTAAATTTTTGGGTTAAATATCATTCAAGTACCTGTTGTTTACATCAAAATCAAATAGTCATCTAGGTTTTCAAAAATATCACAACTAGTACATGTGATAAGCAAATAAACCCACTTGGTACTTCCGTCAAGATTCCATTAGGTTTTTTAACTGAACGTCATGTCACCCTTACACGTAAGCGCCACATGGCGTAGTACCTGGGTTTTTGGGTGCCAAGTCATATTTTTTTTAAAAAAAAAAAAAAACCCAAAAATAAATAAATAAGAAAGGACACAGGAGTGGCTGAACCACCCCATAGGGGGTGGCCTATGGGGTGGCTGAACCACCCCATAAGAGGTGGCATATGGGGTGGTTCAGCCACCCCCACGCCAGCCGTATAAGGGTGGCTGAACTACCCCAGGGCCAACCCCCTTGGCCAAACCCTCAAAAAAAATTAAAAAAATTTTGAGGAGATTCTCAAAAATATCACAAGCCATCCAATTACAAAATTGTTTACATGAGGAGATTCAGCTCCGCCATCATGGCGATGAAGAAAACCAACCCTATTGAAGAAGGCTATCTAGGGATGCTCCGGAGGCGATGAAGGCAGCGCTTGAGAATCTGGAAGACGTGTTGCTTGAACCACCAAGGGCGGTTCAAGGAAATCGAGCCGGTATTTGAAACAAACTACCTTCCTGATTTGATGGGCGACTCACTTGAGAGCTACCCTCGTTGGTTGTTCATAAACATCGGCTTGCCAGAGGAGGAGGGCAGCAGTAGGACTGGCTGGTTCGCCAAGCATTACCCAACGAGGAACAAGGATTTCGAGATGTACAAGATTGAGATCGTGACGGACGGCAAGGAGGTGCCACAAATTAGCATGTCGGATTGGTTGAGGAGGAGCGTGAGAAACGAGGAGTATGTGATTTGGGCCAAACCCTCAAAAAATAATTTAAGGGTTTGGGCCGTCTGGGAGTGGCCGAACCACCCCTACATCCTTTCTTTTCTTTCTTTCTTTTTCGGGGGGTTTTTTTTTTTTTTTTAGCCGAACCACCCCTGCATCTTTTCTTTTTCTTTTTTGTTTGTTTTTTTCTTTTTCTTTTTTTTCGGGTTATTCACGTGTAAGGGTAACTTAACATTCCGTTAAAAAACCTAACAGAATCTTGATAGAAGTATCAAGTAAGTTTATTTGCTTACTACATGTGACTATTTAATTTTGTTGCAAACCACAAATACTGAAATGGTATTTAACCCTAAATTTTTTTTATTTTTTAAATTGCAATTTTTTTTAAAAATGTATTCTTAAACGATACTTTTTTTGTGATTTAAAATTGCAGTGCCAAACTTACTGGAAGTACACAACAAAAATCAGTAAATCCATGCGTAAATTTATTATTCATTCGATCACCAAACATATTAGAGTTGGCAATTCTTTCCAACTCTATTTGTTTTTCTGTGGGCATTGCATTTGCATGTGATTGGAGCCACGTCTTTCTCCCTGTCCAAGCAACTTGAACCCTTTCACATCTTTTTCTGTGATTTATTTAGTACTTATCGTCATCGTTCCATAGATTCCATGCGGACACAAGAAACAACATTGTCATTATGTTCTGCGTTTGTAACAAGAAAGACAAAAACAACAAAATCTGCAAGATACTTACAACAAACATACAAAGATGTATCCTTTTATACATAAACACTCTCCATTTGCAGGAGCCTAATTGGCCTCCGCTCATATCTCACTTCTAGCCTCTCATGTTGGAAAACGAATTCAGCCTCTTAATGTTGGAAAACGATTTCTGTATACGCCGGTGAACACGTCTATACACAGATGGAAGCAGTTCAAAAGAGAAACTTTCATCCAACTTGCTCACTACCAGGGGCATCATTTTCAGCATTACTTGTCAAAGATAGGAGTTCCATCAGCTCCATTCGATACTCCAGGCCTCTCAGGTAATGACCCAACAGCATGCACCTTATGGAGGAAAAAGAAAAGGATATATAAGAAAGAAAAACAAACAATTCAAAAAAGTAGACTGAATTTGAACAGGATGCCTGAATAAATTGACAATACATTAGGGACAAAAGCGGGTACTCTTGTCCAAACTTTAAAAAGGAGAATAACAAAAGGCAAGACACCAGAAAGAATAACTGATTTTCCAAAATTCAGTAATTCTCTTTCAAAGAGCTCATACCCAAAATGTGCAAGGAAATACACAAATGACCATGATTCAAAACAAGCTCAGTACATGCTGGGTCCAATTTTCAATACCAAACAACCATGTGGAGAAAGCGAGAGCTGGACTAACCAGAAGAGGAGGCGTGCCAAGTAATCCCGAGTTAATGAAATGAGAGGCTGGAATTGAAGTGAGGTGTTCTCAACAAGCTCAGCACAATCTTCACTCCCTACATTTATTGTTCCATTTGAGGAATTTTCTGACAGTGGAGGAGCCTTGGAATGCATCTTGGGAGATAGGGTAGCAAGGAGACCATGCACGACAGAGTGGATTATTTCTTTCAATTCAGGAGATGTAGGTTCTGATAACTCAGCTACCTGTACGTAGAACTATTTGTATCAGCCACAAGATGGACTCATATGAAACAATAAATCTAAAATAAAGATAAATGAAAGAAGCTATGTTGAAAGTGGCTGCATGACGGGATGAGTGTAAATTCAATAACTGAATTTTTTTTTTTTTGATAAATAATGTATATTAAAAACGAGTAAATGGGCACAACCCAAATATACAAGAAGTACACAAAAAAACCCCTACTAAGTAGAAAATAAAGTACATAACACTAAGAAATCAAAAACTGTATACACATGCGAATGAGACCAAGTCACTTTCCATGAAAACATAGTATGTAACGCCAACTTCTTCAACTCGAGCAAGCCAATCTCACGATCCTCAAAGCTTCATGCATTCCGTTCTCGCCAGAGACACCACATCACACAATGGAATCATCCTCCATATGTGCAAAGCAAGCCGTTTACCCAACTGTCCCCTCCAACTTCCCAAGCAATCATTGCTCAAAAAAGGGTTGCATGCAAGATGAGAGAGTATCAAAAGGGCAAACTGGTGTAAAAATAAATACATCCAGACCCCAAAGATTATATGTGAGAATTTTTTTTATAACAAGTACTTAAACATTACTATCTTATAAGAGCAGGTAGAAATTATTAAGAGATTAGTGTAGAAGCATGATGCTATAACCTGATATCTTGCACTATGTAGTCCAACAGTTAACCAAAAGCCACACCTCATCCCAATACATCCCATGGGCATAAATTAGACTGAAACTTAGCAGTATGAGCGTGGGAACAACTAAGGAGTGAACACGCTTAGACATGAAACAAACAGGATGAAACTACTTCCATACTAGCACTTTCAATTTTATTACTGGAGAAAGAACAGAACATGGATTATGATATCATAAAATAAGCAGCTTTCTTGCAAGTAAAATCCTAAGAGACAAGATTTTCATTCAGAAAGTAATCATAGAAATAAAACAAAGCCTTACGCTTGGTAGGTTACTGTAGCAGAAAGAAATTAAAAGGGGTTTGAACCTATTGTCATAAAAATCCACATTCTCTTTCCTTTTCAGCGCCTTGTCATGAAAAAGAGGGAGTATCAGGGTTGTTTGGTGAATCAAAAAGTGTATACGATAGCATCATCACTAAACGATGTTGAGTCCAAAACTTCCCAAACAAACACTAATGGATGGCACTAGTGTATCAATACTCACACAAACCAAGGCCTGTAACAACAGCCTCTGGTACTAACATATGATGAAACTAAAAAACTTCAGCAATTGGAAAAACTTATAATCCAAAGGAGCATATATTACCAGACTAGCTTTTAAACAGAGTTACCTTTTCCGGTTGTAGAGATCTCAAGTAGTCCAGCAAATCATTCTTTTCCTCCCCAACAAACTGCTGCATTTGAAGTGCAGCACTTTTCCTCTTGACCTCACAAAGTTCCTTTGATAGAATCGAATTGAACTATGAATATATATTCCGACCAGAGTGACAGGTATAATGCAGATAAGAAACAGAGGAAATTGCAAAAAACCAATGGATTGTCCAGACTTGGAAGAGGATTTGTTTTTTTAAAAAAAAAAAAAAAAAAAGGGAATGTGACCCTCGCGGAGCTTAAAATTTCATGTTATTGGCCAAAATGATATGAAAATCCAATCAACAACAGCTCCTTTGTTAGTCATAGCTAATATATTCTAATCAGACTTTTGCAGTCCATCCACTGCCAACCACACTATTTCCAAAATCAATGGGGGATAAACATCAATTGAGATATTGTGATAAAATATCAACAATGTCCATACATAATCTAATCAATCTAAACATGAACTCTGATTTCTTAATCTACCGAGAGAGATTCCTTAGTGCTAGAACATACCTTTTTCACTGAAGATATATGAGACTGCAAATGAAGAATATATTGTTGAGCTTCAGGGGAAATTTCACCAAGGCCTTGAATATCAATGTTCTCCAACAAGTCTTCAGTGAATTTTTCAAATTTAGATGGTGATTCATGTTCTCCAGACAATTCAAGTATACTTGCACTGTCAAGTAATAACCCTTGTAAATCAAGTCTAGAAATTTCTGGTGTTTGTTTTTCATTATTTTCATCATGCATATCGAGGTTTTTTTCAAGGCAAAGCCTATATTCAGCATTCCGCAATGTGTATCTGCATCAGAAGAAGAAATACCAGTTACAAATGCCTAACATTTTGATAGACATCAGTCAGTAGAGAATGAAAGGAGAAACTACATATAAGCTTCAAGAGAACATAATCTGAAGAAAATAAAACAAGGATTCGTACAACCACCAAAACTGTCTAAATAATTGTATGAGTTCAGTCACTCTTTCTTGTCTCCATCTCCACGGAGATTAATTAGAGAATAAAAATATGGATCTAGCAAAGCACATTATATTGAAAATGAACATACCCAGTCATCATTGAAGAAACCAATAACTTAGAGAGGGGTTCCCATAAAGCCTCAATAAGAACTTGAAATTGGACAGATGGAAGTAAACCCAACATGCCAGATATAGTCCGTTTCATGGCATCCACCGTCGTTGGTGGAACATCTTTCTGAATGAGACTCACATCTAATGGCTCTATCTCTTGTATCAAATTCGAGAGAGCTGATTTCTGCAAAATTAAACACTTATTCAGACACAATAGCATTAATGCATAACCATTTATTAATAACTACATATATTGATCAATAATAAGCATAAATCAAATAGAAAGAACCATTACAAATCTTGCAAAGATGAATATTCACTAGTTTCAGCATTCACATCCAGCTCAACAAATATTTAGGTAAAATTTGGCTAAGGAACACTTTCTTTAGCCAAAGTGGCTAACCGGATATGCAGCTTTTTTTGGTATTTTTTACTGTAGGACTAACCATAATAACTAGATAACCCAATGTGAGTGCTCTAATGAAGCATCACCAAAGCTCACTTCTTTAAGCTCTCCAATAGAAATAATGGTAACAATGCGTAGTATGATAGTATCCATTTGGATCGACGAAAAAAGTGTTGCTCTTAATATATATATATATATATATCCATTTGGATATAATTTTTCATCATACCATATTAGGAGAATTACTCGTAGCCAACGTAATATAGTTTCCAAGTCTAATTTTTTTTCTTTCTCAATCCCAGACGCTGTTGAATTATAAACAGAGGTAACATAATCACATATTACCAAGTCTACACCCAACATCTTCAATAGAAAAAATATTCATTGTCACTGATACCTGAAAGTTTATCTCTAACATCTAATAAACACAGCAAAAATAACACATGTTCATTAGCAATATCCCCCCCTAATGCAAGACTAAACGAACCTCAAACTAAACTACACAAGTTCACGCTATTAAGCTAAATTCGTTCTCACTGTTCCCAAACAACCAAAAATCGATTCAAGTTTCTCATAATTCTCCTACATTTTCCAGACAACCAGTGAGAAAAACAATCTAAGTACACCACAGAATTAATTTAATTAGCATAAATTACGGGGAAAAAGAGCTAAGTCAAAGAAAAACAACTGTAATTGAACGAATTCAATAGGGTAAAAAGCAAGCGAAATAGCAACAGAAGCTGACCTTGGAGGAATTAGAGGAGAGCGAGGGGCGTCTGAAGCTGAGATCATCGAAAGACGAAGAAGCGAGGACTAGGGTCAGGGGTTTTCTAGGGTTTGCGGAGGAGCGGAGAGGAAAGAAGAGGGATAAGGGCTGAGGGAAAGGGCGTGGGGGCGAGCGGAGCAGAGGACGAGGGAGAGAATAGGAGAGGAAAGATGAGGTAGAGGTTGCCATTTCCAACAACAACCGCCAGAGACACCGCTTCTCCCTCGCTCTCTCTCTCTCTCTCGCTCGCTCGCTCGTACGCTGGGCCTTTCTCTCCGAAGCGTCTAAACTCCGTACAGCCACAATTAAGAGAGAACAGAACAGGAGGAAAAAGAGGTTGAGATTTTCTTTTTTCCTTTTTTTCTTTTTGGGAAATTTTGCTTTAGGCCCTTAAACTTTTTAATAGTACCTCCTAATATTAAAAACTCTTAATTTAACCCATGAACTTTTAATTTTATTCAATTGATCCATTCATCAGATTCAGTGTTAACTACTAATGAAAACTACTAAAAATACTAAATTATCCTTTGATTTTTTTTTTAATTTGAAATTAATGAAAAATTTATAATTTTTTTTAAAAAAATTAGGGTTATAAAGGTCATTTTATCACTTTTAACGTTTAAAATTTGACGGAAGGGGTACATTGCATCAAATTGAAAGTTCAAAGGTAAAATTGAGAATTTAAAATTTGAGGAGTCTTTTCAAAATACATGATAGTTCAGGGTCTTAAATGAAGTTTTTTTTTTTTTTTTTTCATTCTTATTCTTTATAGGGAAAAATCCACTTCACCTCCATGATGTTTAAGGGGTTTTTCAACTTGAACCCTAAAGTTTAAAAATTGGAAATGTACCCTCTAATGGTTTAAAAATTTTTCAATTTAAACCTTTCGTTACTAATTTCGGTCAAATTAGATGGAAATCTCTAAAATTACGTAATTACCCTGAGGCTTTTTTAAAAAAATCTCGGTCCAATTTAACTGAAATTAGTAACAGAATGTTTAAATTTAAAATTTTTGAAATATTGGGGAGTATATTGCCAATTTTTAAACTTTAGGGTTCAAATTAAAAAACTGCTGAAACTTAAAAAGTGTAAAATGAATTTTTCCCTTCTTTATAGGTTTTAAGTCTTCAAGAATATGAAGTCAAAAGTAATCACATGGGATGTCTTTAAATATAAGTCCCATGGTATGGCGGCATTTATAGATCTCACCCAATTTTTTTTTTCAAGAAATTAGTTGTATTTTGTGATCCCCTATGTGCAAACCTATTTTTCTTACTTAAGCTCCCATGAATTAATAAAGTGCATTGAATTAAAATATAGGGTTAAATATATTTTAGCCCCCTTAGGTCCCGTTTGATTTGCGGAATAGACCATTAGATTGGACTAGCTAATACTAGGTATAACTAGTCATTTGTTTGGTAACACTCTATTCCTGAGAATAGTCTATTCTCATGGGACTACTAATTTCATACATACAGGGTTAGCTAAGCCACTAAAAAATGAGTGGCTTAGCTAATCATTTCCTGTGAAATTAAATTAATTGTGTAAATTGCCACAAAAAACCCCACTTGTGGGATTAAATTCTATCTCTTTCTCTCACTCTCTCTCTCTATATAT
>NC_081544.1:3103972-3104212 GCF_901000735.1 Corylus avellana | reverse complement strand
AATATTCGAGCTAGGATTTGTGTTCACGAAGTGCTTCATATAATATTCGAGTCGAGCACGAGTCGATCTTATGCGAGCCGAGCCCGAGCTTGCTCGCGAGACGCTTCGCTCACTTAACAGCCCTACATATATCTCTGTTTCTCTTTTTCTCCGTCTCTATATTTCGTTCTCTCTTTTTATTTTTTTTCTGATTCTTCTAGTACAATTTTTCTGCAAATGCAAACGATTTTTTTTTTTTCT